>NW_027274303.1:0-56895 GCF_030028105.1 Mobula birostris | reverse complement strand
CCATCACATACACAGTCCTCACTCCACACCCATTTCATCTCCCCATTACATAGTGCCCCTCTGCCACTGTTCCCATTCCATCTGCCCATCACATACACAGTCCTCACCTCACACCCATTCCTTCTGCCCATCACATAAACTGTCCCCCCTCCACTGTTCCCATTCCATCCACCCATCATATACCACTGTCCCACTCCCCTCCCATTCCATCAGCCCATCACATACACTGTCCTCCATCCACTGTTCGCAGTCCATCTGCCCATCACATACACTGTCTCCCCTCTACTGTTCCCATTCCATTCACGCATCACATACACTGTCCCCTCCTCTCCCATTCCATCTGCCCATCAAATACACTGTCCTCCCTCCACTGTTCCCATTCCATCTGTCCATCACATACACAGCCGCCCTCCACCCTCATTCCTTCTGCCCATAACATACACAGTCCTCTCTCCACTGTTCCCATTCCATCTGCCCATCACATACACTGTCATCCCTCCATATGCATTCCATCTGTGCATCACATACACAGTCCTCCCTCCAAACCCATTCCACCTGCCCATCACATACACTGTCCCCACTCCAATGTTCCCAATCCATCTGCCCATCATGTATACACTACCCCTCCACGATTCCCATTGCAAATGCCCAACACATACACTGTCCTCCCTCCACTATTCCCATTCCATCTGCCCATCACATACACAGCCGCCCTCCACACGTATTCCATCTGCCCATCACATACACAGAGCCGTCTCCACACCCGTTCAATTTGCAGGTCACAGACACAGTGCCCCCTCCACACCCATTCCATCTGCCCATCGCATGCACTGTCCGTCTCCACTGTACACATTCCATCTACCCATCACATACACAGTCCTCACTCCACACCCATTCCATCTACCCATCACATACACAGTCTTTACTCCACACCCATTCCATCTGCCCATTACGTACTGTCCCCCTCCACTGTTCCCATTCCATTTACCCATCACATACACTGTCCCCCCTCCACATCCATTCCATCTGCCCATCACATACACTGTCCCCCCTCCACACCAATTCCATTTGCCCATCACATACACTTTCCTCCCTCCTTTGTTCCCATTCCATCTGCCCATCACATATACTGTCCTCCCTCCACACAACTTTCACCAGCCCATCCCATAAAATGTTCTCCCTCCACACCCATTCCTTTCACCCATCACATACACAGTCCTCCCTCCACGCCTA
Organism: Mobula birostris; assembly: GCF_030028105.1. Lineage (NCBI taxonomy): Eukaryota > Metazoa > Chordata > Chondrichthyes > Myliobatiformes > Myliobatidae > Mobula > Mobula birostris. Next base: position 55,662 of record NW_027274303.1, on the reverse strand, counting down.
TTCCATCTGCCAATCACAAACACAGTTCTCCCTCCACACCCATTCCATCTACCCATCACATACACAGTCCTCACCTCACACCCATTCCGTCTGCTTATCACATACACTGTCCCCCCTCCACTGTTCGCATTCCATTCACCCATCACATACACTGTCCCACTCCCCTCCCATTCCATCTGCCCATCACATACACTGTCCTCCCTCCACACCCATTCCATTTGCCCATCACATACACAGTCCTCACTCCACACCCATTCCATCTGCCCATTACATAGTATCCCCCCTCCACTGTTCCCATTCCATCCAACCATCACATACTCTGTCCCCCTCACCTCCAATTCCATCTGCCCATCACATACACTGTCCTCCATCCAGACCCATTCCATCTGCCTATCACATTCACTGTCCGCCCTGCACACCCATTCCATCTGCCCATCACATACACTTCCCCCCTCTACTGTTCCCATTTCATCTGCCCATCACATACACAGTCCTCCCTCCACATTCATTCCATCTGCCCATCACATACACAGTCCTCCCTCCACACCCATTCCATCAGCCCATCACATACACTGTTCCCCCCTCCACACCCATTCCATCTGCCCATCAAATAAACAGTTCCCGCTCCGCACCCATTCCATTTGCCCGTCACATACACAACCCCCACTCCACACCCATTCCATTTGCCCATCACATACACAGTCCTCCCTCCACACCCATTCCATCAGCCCATCACATTCACTGTCCTCACTCCACACCCATTCCATCCGCCCATCACATTCACTGTCCTCCATCCACACCCATTCCATCTGCCCATCACATACACTGTCCCCCATCCAGACCCATTCCATCCGCCCATCACATTCACTGTCCTCCATCCACACCCATTCCATCTGCCCATCACATACACTGCCACCCCTCTACTGTTCCCATTTCATCTGCCCATCACATAAACACTCCTCCCTCCAGACCCATTCCATCTGCCCATCACATACACAGTCCTCCCTCCAAACCCATTCCATCTGCCCATCACATACACAGTCCTCCCTCCACATCCCATTCCATCTGCCCATCGCACACAGTCCTCCCTCCACACCCATTCCATTTGCCCATCACATACACAGTCCTCCCTCCACACCCATTCCATCAGCCCATTACATACACTGTCCCCCATCCAGACCCATTCCATCCGCCCATCACATTCACTGTCCTCCATCCACACCCATTCCATCTGCCCATCACATACACTGTCTCCGCTCCACACCCATTCCATCTGCCCATCACATACACCTTGCCCCTCCACTGTACACATTCCATCTGCCAATCACAAACACTGTCCTCCCTCCACACCCATTGCATCTACCCATCACATACACAGTCCCCACTCCACTGTTCCCATTCCATCTGCCCATCACATACACTGTCCTCCCTCCACTGTTCCCATTCCATCTGCCCATCACATACACAGCCGCCCTCCACACCCATTCCATTTGCCCATCACATTCACTGTCGCCCCTCCACACCCATTCCATCTGCCTATCACATACACTGTCTCCGGTCCACACCCATTCCATCTGCCCATCACATACACAGTCCTCACTCCACACTCATTCCATCTACCCATCACATACACAGTCCTCACTCCACACTCATTCCATCTGCCCATTACATAGTGTCCCCCCGCCACTGTTCCCATTCCATCTGCCCATCACATACACAGTCCCCACCTCACACCTATTCCATCTGCTCATCACATACACTGTCCTCCCTCCACTGTTCCCATTCCTTCTGCCCATCACATACACAGTCCCCCCTCCACTGTTCCCATTCCATCCACCCATCACATACTCTGTCCCCCTCACCTCCAATTCCATCTGCCCATCACATACACTGTCCTCCATCCAGACCCATTCCATCTGCCTATCACATTCACTGTCCGCCCTGCACACCCATTCCATCTGCCGATCACATACACTTCCCCCCTCTACTGTTCCCATTTCATCTGCCCATCACATACACTGCCCCCCCTCTACTGTTCCCATTTCATCTGCCCATCACATACACAGTCCTCCCTCCAGACCCATTCCATCTGCCCATCACATACACAGTCCTCCCTCCACACCCATTCCATCTACCCATCACATACACAGTCCTCACTCCACTCTCATTCCATCTGCCCATTACATAGTGTCCCCCCGCCACTGTTCCCATTCCATCTGCCCGTCACATGCACAGTCCCCACCTCACACCTATTCCATCGGCCCATCACATACACTGTCCTCCCTCCACTGTTCCCATTCCTTCTGCCCATCACATACACTTTCCCCCCCGCTACTGTTCCCATTTCATCTACCCATCACATACACTGTCCCCCCTCCACACCCATTCCATCTGCCTATCACATACACTGTCTCCGCTCCACACCCATTCCATCTGCGCATCACATACACTGTCCTCCATCCAGACCCATTCCATCTGCCTATCACATTCACTGTCCGCCCTGCACACCCATTCCATCTGCCCATCACATACACTTCCCCCCTCTACTGTTCCCATTTCATCTGCCCATCACATACACAGACCTCCCTCCATACCCATTCCATCTGCCCATCACATACACAGTCCTCCATCCACACCCATTCCATCTACCCATTACATAGTGTCCCCCCGCCACTGTTCCCATTCCATCTGCCCGTCACATACACAGTCCCCACCTCACACCTATTCCATCGGCCCATCACATACACTGTCCTCCCTCCACTGTTCCCATTCCTTCTGCCCATCACATACACTCCCCCCCCCACTGTTCCCATTTCATCTACCCATTACATACACTGTCCCCCCTCCACATCCATTCCATCTGCCCATCACATACACTGTCCCCCCTCCACACTCATTCCTCCTGCCCATCAGAAAGACAGTACTCCCGCAAGACCCATTAAATCTGCCCATCGCACACACAGTCCCCACTCCACAGTCATTCCATCTGCCCATCACATGCAGTGTCCTCTGTCCACTGTTCGCATTCCACCTGCCCATCACATACACAGTCCTCACACCACACCCATTCTATCTGCCCATCACATACACTGTCCCCCCTGCACACACATTCCAACTGGCCATCACATACACTGTCTCCCCAACTCCAATCTTCCCATTCCATCTGCCCAACACATACACTGTCCTCCCTCCACTATTCCCATTCCATCTGCCCATCACATACACAGCCGCCCTCCACACTCATTCCTTCTGCCCATCACATACACAGTCCTCACTCCACACCCATTTCATCTCCCCATTACATAGTGCCCCTCTGCCACTGTTCCCATTCCATCTGCCCATCACATACACAGTCCTCACCTCACACCCATTCCATCTGCCCATCACATAAACTGTCCCCCCTCCACTGTTCCCATTCCATCCACCCATCACATACACTGTCCCCCTCCCCTCCCATTCCATCAGCCCATCACATACACTGTCCTCCCTCCACTGTTCCCATTCCATCTGTCCATCACATACACAGCCGCCCTCCACACTCATTCCTTCTGCCCATCACATACACAGTCCTCATCTCACACCCATTCCATCTGCCTATCACATACATTGTCCCCCCTCCACTGTTTTCATTCCATTCACCCATCATATAACACTGTCCCTCTCCCCTCCCATTCCATCAGCCCATCACATACACTGTCCTCCATCCACTGTTCGCAGTCCATCTGCCCATCACATACACTGTCTCCCCTCCACTGTTCCCATTCCATTCACGCATCACATACACTGTCCCCTCCTCTCCCATTCCATCTGCCCATCAATTACACTGTCCTCCCTCCACTGTTCCCATTCCATCTCTCCATCACATACACAGCCGCCCTCCACCCTCATTCCTTCTGCCCATAACATACACAGTCCTCTCTCCACTGTTCCCATTCCATCTGCCCATCACATACACTGTCATCCCTCCATATGCATTCCATCTGTGCATCACATACACAGTCCTCCCTCCAAACCCATTCCACCTGCCCATCACATACACTGTCCCCACTCCAATGTTCCCAATCCATCTGCCCATCATGTATACACTCCCCCTCCACGATTCCCATTGCAAATGCCCAACACATACACTGTCCTCCCTCCACTATTCCCATTCCATCTGCCCATCACATACACAGCCGCCCTCCACACTCATTCCTTCTGCCCATCACATACACTGTCCTCTCTCCACACGTATTCCATCTGCCCATCACATACACAGAGCCGTCTCCACACCCGTTCAATTTGCAGGTCACAGACACAGTGCCCCCTCCACACCCATTCCATCTGCCCATCGCATGCACTGTCCGTCTCCACTGTACACATTCCATCTACCCATCACATACACAGTCCTCACTCCACACCCATTCCATCTACCCATCACATACACAGTCCTTACTCCACACCCATTCCATCTGCCCATTACGTAGTGTCCCCCTCCACTGTTCCCATTCCATTTACCCATCACATACACTGTCCCCCCTCCACATCCATTCCATCTGCCCATCACATACACTGTCCCCCCCCACACCAATTCCATTTGCCCATCACATACACTATCCTCCCTCTTTTGTTCCCATTCCATCTGCCCATCACATATACTGTCCTCCCTCCACACAACTTTCACCAGCCCATCCCATAAAATGTTCTCCCTCCACACCCATTCCTTTCACCCATCACATACACAGTCCTCCCTCCACACATATTCCATCTGCCAATCACAAACACAGTTCTCCCTCCACACCCATTCCATCTACCCATCACATACACAGTCCTCACCTCACACCCATTCCGTCCGCTTATCACATACACTGCCCCCCCTCCACTGTTCGCATTCCATTCACCCATCACATACACTGTCCCACTCCCCTCCCATTCCATCTGCCCATCACATACACTGTCCTCCCTCCACACCCATTCCATTTGCCCATCACATACACAGTCCTCACTCCACACCCATTCCATCTGCCCATTACATAGTATCCCCCCTCCACTGTTCCCATTCCATCCACCCATCACATACTCTGTCCCCCTCACCTCCAATTCCATCTGCCCATCACATACACTGTCCTCCATCCAGACCCATTCCATCTGCCTATCAAATTCACTGTCCGCCCTGCACACCCATTCCATCTGCCCATCACATACACTTCCCCCTTCTACTATTCCCATTTCATCTGCCCATCACATACACAGTCCTCCCTCCACACTCATTCCATCTGCCCATCACATACACAGTCCTCCCTCCACACCCATTCCATCAGCCCATCACATACACTGTTCCCCCCTCCACACCCATTCCATCTGCCCTTCAAATAGACAGTTCCCGCTCCGCACCCATTCCATTTGCCCGTCACATACACAGCCCCTACTCCACACCCATTCCATTTGCCCATCACATACACAGTCCTCCCTCCACACCCATTCCATCAGCCCATCACATTCACTGTCCTCACTCCACACCCATTCCATCCGCCCATCACATTCACTGTCCTCCATCCACACCCATTCCATCTGCCCATCACATACACAGTCCCCACCTCACACCCATTCCTTCTGCCCATCACATACACGGTCCTCCCTCCAAACCCATTCCATCTGCCCATCGCATACACAGTCCTCCCTCTACACCCATTCCATCAGCCCATCACATACACTGTCCCCCATCCAGACACATTCCACCTGCCCATCAGATTCACAGTCCTCCCTCCACACCCATTCCATCTGCCCATCACATACACTGCCCCCCTCTACTGTTCCCATTTCATCTACCCATCACAGACACAGTCCTCCCTCCACACCCATTCCATCTGCCCATCGCATACACAGTCCTCCCTCTACACCCATTCCATCAGCCCATCACATACACTGTCCCTCCTCCACATCCATTCCATCTGCCCATAACATACACAGTCCATCCTCCACACCCATTCCATCTGCCCAGCACATACAGTGTTCTCCCTCCACACCCATTCCATCTGCCCATCACATATACAGTCCATCCTCCACACTCATTCCATCTGCCCATCACATACACCGTCCCTTCTCCACTGTTCGCGTTTCACCGGCCCATCACATACACTGTCCCCCCTCTACTGTTCCCAGTTCATCTACCCATCACAGACACAGTCCTCCCTCCACACCCATTCCATCTGCCCATCCAGACGCAGTCCTTCCTCCACACCCATTCCGTCTGCACATCACATACACAGTCCTCCCTCCATACCCATTCCATCTCCCCATCACATACACAGTTCTCTCTCCACAGCCATTCCATCTGCCCATCACACACAGTCCCCACCTCACACCCATTCCATCTGCCCATCACATACACTGTCATCCCTCCACTGTTCGCAGTCCATCTGCCCATCACATACACAGTCCTCCCTCCACACCAATTCCATATGCCCGTCACATGCACAGTCACCCCTCCACACCAATTCCATCGGCCCATCACATACACAGTCACCCCTCCACACCCATTCCATCTGCCCATCACATACAACTTGCTCCTCCACTGTACGCATTGCATCTGCCAATCACAAACACAGTCCTCCCTCCACACCCATTTCATCTACCCATCACATACACAGTACTCACTCCACACACATTCCATCTGCCCATTACATAGTGTCCCCCCACCACTGTTCCCATTCCATCTGCCCATCACATACACAGTCCCCACCTCACAGCCATTCCTTCTGCCCATCACATACACGGTCCTCCCTCCACTGTTCCCATTCCATCTGCCATCACAGACACAGTCCCACCTCCACATCCATTCCATCTGCCCATCACATACACAGCCCCCCTCCACTTTTCACATTCCACCTGCCCATCAGATTCACAGTCCTCCCTCCACACCCATTCCATCAGCCCATCACATACACTGTCCCCCATCCAGACACATTCCACCTGCCCATCAGATTCACAGTCCTCCCTCCACACCCATTCCATCTGCCCATCACATACACTGCCCCCCTCTACTGTTCCCATTTCATCTACCCTTCACAGACACAGTCCTCCCTCCACACCCATTCCATCTGCCCATCGCATACACAGTCCTCCCTCCACACCCATTCCATCTGCCCATCGCATACACAGTCCTCCCTCTACACCCATTCCATCAGCCCATCACATACACTGTCCCTCCTCCACATCCATTCCATCTGCCCATCACATACACAGTCCATCCTCCACACCCATTCCATCTGCCCAGCACATACAGTGTTCTCCCTCCACACCCATTCCATCTGCCCATCACATATGCAGTCCATCCTCCACACTCATTCCATCTGCCCATCACATACACCGTCCCTTCTCCACTGTTCGCATTTCACCGGCCCATCACATACACTGTCCCCCCTCTACTGTTCCCAGTTCATCTACCCATCACAGACACAGTCCCTCCTCCACATCCGTTCCATCTGCCCATCACAGAAACAGTCCTCCCTCCACATCAATTCCATCTGCCCGTCACATACAGAGTCCTCTCTCCACTGTTCCCATTCCTTCTGCCCATCACATACACAGCCCTCTTCCACTGTTCCCATTCCATCTGCCATCACATACACAGTCCCTTCCGCTCTGTTCCCATTCCATCTGCCCATCACATACACAGCGCCCCCTCCAAACCCATTCCATCTGCCCATCACATACACAGTCCCCCTTCCACTGTTCCCACTCCATCCAACCATCTCATACATTGTTCCCCTCCCCTCCCATTCCATCTGCCCATCACATACACTGTCCTCCTTCCACTGTTCCCATTCCATCCAACCATCTCTTACATTGTCCCCCTCCCCTCCCATTCCATCTGCCCATCACATACACTGTCCTCCCTCCACTGTTCCCATTCCATGTCTCCATCACATACACAATCCCCCCTGCACTGTTCCCATTCCATCTGCCCATCACATACACAGTCCTCACCTCACACCCATTCCATCTGCCCATCACATACACTGTCCCCACTCCACTGTTCCCATTCCATCTGCCCATCACATGCACAGCTGCCCTCCACACCCATTCCATCTGCCCATCACATACACTTTCTCCGCTCCACACCCATTCCATCTGCCCATCACATACACAGTCCCCCTTCCACTGTTCCCACTCCATCCAACCATCTCATACATTGTTCCCCTCCCCTCCCATTCCATCCGCCCATCACATTCACTGTCGTCCATCCACACCCATTCCATCTGCCCATCACATATACAGTCCCCACCTCACACCCATTCCTTCTGCCCATCACATACACGGTCCTCCCTCCAAACCCATTCCATCTGCCCATCGCATACACAGTCCTCCCTCTACACCCATTCCATCAGCCCATCACATACACTGTCCCCCATCCAGACACATTCCACCTGCCCATCAGATTCACAGTCCTCCCTCCACACCCATTCCATCTGCCCATCACATACACTGCCCCCCTCTACTGTTCCCATTTCATCTACCCATCACAGACACAGTCCTCCCTCCACACCCATTCCATCTGCCCATCGCATACACAGTCCTCCCTCCACACCCATTCCATCTGCCCATCGCATACACAGTCCTCCCTCTACACCCATTCCATCAGCCCATCACATACACTGTCCCTCCTCCACATCCATTCCATCTGCCCATAACATACACAGTCCATCCTCCACACCCATTCCATCTGCCCAGCACATACAGTGTTCTCCCTCCACACCCATTCCATCTGCCCATCACATATACAGTCCATCCTCCACACTCATTCCATCTGCCCATCACATACACCGTCCCTTCTCCACTGTTCGCGTTTCACCGGCCCATCACATACACTGTCCCCCCTCTACTGTTCCCAGTTCATCTACCCATCACAGACACAGTCCTCCCTCCACACCCATTCCATCTGCCCATCCAGACGCAGTCCTTCCTCCACACCCATTCCGTCTGCACATCACATACACAGTCCTCCCTCCATACCCATTCCATCTCCCCATCACATACACAGTTCTCTCTCCACAGCCATTCCATCTGCCCATCACACACAGTCCCCACCTCACACCCATTCCATCTGCCCATCACATACACTGTCATCCCTCCACTGTTCGCAGTCCATCTGCCCATCACATACACAGTCCTCCCTCCACACCAATTCCATATGCCCGTCACATGCACAGTCACCCCTCCACACCAATTCCATCGGCCCATCACATACACAGTCACCCCTCCACACCCATTCCATCTGCCCATCACATACAACTTGCTCCTCCACTGTACGCATTGCATCTGCCAATCACAAACACAGTCCTCCCTCCACACCCATTTCATCTACCCATCACATACACAGTACTCACTCCACACACATTCCATCTGCCCATTACATAGTGTCCCCCCACCACTGTTCCCATTCCATCTGCCCATCACATACACAGTCCCCACCTCACAGCCATTCCTTCTGCCCATCACATACACGGTCCTCCCTCCACTGTTCCCATTCCATCTGCCATCACAGACACAGTCCCACCTCCACATCCATTCCATCTGCCCATCACATACACAGCCCCCCTCCACTTTTCACATTCCACCTGCCCATCAGATTCACAGTCCTCCCTCCACACCCATTCCATCAGCCCATCACATACACTGTCCCCCATCCAGACACATTCTACCTGCCCATCAGATTCACAGTCCTCCCTCCACACCCATTCCATCTGCCCATCACATACACTGCCCCCCTCTACTGTTCCCATTTCATCTACCCTTCACAGACACAGTCCTCCCTCCACACCCATTCCATCTGCCCATCGCATACACAGTCCTCCCTCCACACCCATTCCATCTGCCCATCGCATACACAGTCCTCCCTCTACACCCATTCCATCAGCCCATCACATACACTGTCCCTCCTCCACATCCATTCCATCTGCCCATCACATACACAGTCCATCCTCCACACCCATTCCATCTGCCCAGCACATACAGTGTTCTCCCTCCACACCCATTCCATCTGCCCATCACATATGCAGTCCATCCTCCACACTCATTCCATCTGCCCATCACATACACCGTCCCTTCTCCACTGTTCGCATTTCACCGGCCCATCACATACACTGTCCCCCCTCTACTGTTCCCAGTTCATCTACCCATCACAGACACAGTCCCTCCTCCACATCCGTTCCATCTGCCCATCACAGAAACAGTCCTCCCTCCACATCAATTCCATCTGCCCGTCACATACAGAGTCCTCTCTCCACTATTCCCATTCCTTCTGCCCATCACATACACAGCCCTCTTCCACTGTTCCCATTCCATCTGCCATCACATACACAGTCCCTTCCGCTCTGTTCCCATTCCATCTGCCCATCACATACACAGCGCCCCCTCCAAACCCATTCCATCTGCCCATCACATACACAGTCCCCCTTCCACTGTTCCCACTCCATCCAACCATCTCATACATTGTTCCCCTCCCCTCCCATTCCATCTGCCCATCACATACACTGTCCTCCCTCCACTGTTCCCATTCCATGTCTCCATCACATACACAATCCCCCCTGCACTGTTCCCATTCCATCTGCCCATCACATACACAGTCCTCACCTCACACCCATTCCATCTGCCCATCACATACACTGTCCCCACTCCACTGTTCCCATTCCATCTGCCCATCACATGCACAGCTGCCCTCCACACCCATTCCATCTGCCCATCACATACACTTTCTCCGCTCCACACCCATTCCATCTGCCACTCACATACACTGTTCCCCCTCCTCACCCATTCCATCTGCCCATCACATACACTGTCCACCCTCCACACCCATTCCATCTGCCCGTCACAAACACAGCTCCCCCTCCACACCCATTCCATCTGCCCATCACATACACTGTCCTCCCTCCACACCCATTCCATCTGCCTATCAAATACACTGTCCTCCCTCCACACCCATTCCATCTGCCCATCACATATACTGTCCTCCCCCCACACCCATTCCATCTACCCATCACATACACAGTCCTCACTCCACACCCATTCCCTCTGCCCATCACATACACAGTCCCCCCTGCACTGTTCCCATTCCATCTGCCCATCCATTCACTGTCTCTGCTCCACACCCATTCCATCTGCCCATCACATACACCTTGCCCCTCCACTGTACACATTGCATCTGCCAATCACAAACACAGTCCTCCCTCCACACCCATTTCATCTACCCATCACATACACAGTACTCACTCCACACTCATTCCATCTGCCCATTACATAGTGTCCCCCCGCCACTGTTCCCATTCCATCTGCCCATCACATACACAGTCCCCACCTCACACCTATTCCATCTGCCCATCACATACACTGTCCTCTCTCCAGTGTTCCCATTCCTTCTGCCCATCACATTCACGGTCCTCCCTCCACTGTTCCCATTCCATCTGCCCATCACATACACAGCCCCTCTCCACTGTTCGCATTCCACCTGCCCATCAGATCCACAGTCCTCCCTCCACACCCATTTCATCTACTCATCACATACACAGTCCTCCCCCCACACCCATTCCGTCTGCCCATCACATACACAGTCCTCCCTCAACACCCATTCCATCTGCCATCACTTACACAGCCCCACCTCCACCCCCATTCCATCTGCCCATCACAGACACAGTCCACCCTCCACACCAATTCCATCAGCCTGTCACATACACAGTCCCACCTCCACATCCATTCCATTTGCCCATCACATACACAGTCCATCCTCCACACCCATTCCATCTGCCCATCACAAATACAGTCCATCCTCTACACACATTACATCTGCCCATCACATACACCGTCCCTTCTTCACTGTTCGCATTCCACCGGCCCATCACATACACTGTCCCTTCCTCTACTGTTCCCAGTTCATCTGACCATCACATACAGTCCTCCCTCCACACCCATTCCATCTGCCCATCCAGACACAGTCCTCCCTCCACACCCATTCCATCTACCCATCACATACACAGTCCTCACTCCACACCCATTCCATCTGCCCATCACATACACAGTCCCCCTTCCACTGTTCCCATTCCATCCACCCATCTCCTACATTGTTCCCCTCCCCTCCCATTCCATCTGCCCATCACATACGTTGTCCTCCCTCCACTGTTCCCATTCCATCTGTCCATCACATACACAGTCCTCCCTCCACTGTTCCCATTCCATCTGCCCATCACATACACAGCCGCCCTCCACACCCATTCCATCTGCCCATCACATACACTGTCCCCCCTCCACACCCATTCCATCTGCCCATCACATACACTGTCCCCCCTCCACACCCATTCCATCTGCCCATCACATACACTGTCTCCGCTCCACACCCATTCCATCTGCCCATCACATACACCTTGCCTCTCCACTGTACACATTGCATCTGCCAATCACAAACACAGTCCTCCCTCCACTGTTCCCATTCCATCTACCCATCACAGACACAGTCCCACCTCCACATCCATTCCATCTGCCCATCACATACACAGCACCCCTCCACTGTTCGCATTCCACCTGCCCATCAGATTCACAGTCCTCCCTCCACACCCATTCCATCAGCCCATCTCATACACTGTCCCCCATCCCGACCCATTCCACCTGTCCATCAGATTCACAGTCCTCCCTCCACACCCATTCCATCTGCCCATCACATACACTGCCCCCCTCTACTGTTCCCATTTCATCTACCCATCACAGACACAGTCCTCCCTCCACACCCATTCCATCTGCCCATCGCATACACAGTCCTCCCTCCACACCCATTCCATCTGCCCATCACATACGTTGTCCTCCCTCCACTGTTCCCATTCCATCTGTCCATCACATACACAGTCCTCCCTCCACTGTTCCCATTCCATCTGCCCATCACATACACAGCCGCCCTCCACACCCATTCCATCTGCCCATCACATACACTGTCCCCCCTCCACACCCATTCCATCAGCCCATCGCATACACTGTCTCCGCTCCACACCCATTCCATCTGCCCATCACATACACCTTGCCTCTCCACTGTACACATTGCATCTGCCAATCACAAACACAGTCCTCCCTCCACTGTTCCCATTCCATCTACCCATCACAGACACAGTCCCACCTCCACATCCATTCCATCTGCCCATCACATACACAGCCCCCCTCCACTGTTCGCATTCCACCTGCCCATCAGATTCACAGTCCTCCCTCCACACCCATTCCATCAGCCCATCTCATACACTGTCCCCCATCCAGACCCATTCCACCTGTCCATCAGATTCACAGTCCTCCCTCCACACACATTCCATCTGCCCATCACATGCAGAGTCCTCCCTCCACACCCATTCCAACTGCCCATCACATACACTGTCCCTTCCCCTCTGTTCCCATTCCATCTGCCCATCACATACACTGTCCTCCCTCCACTGTTCCCATTCCATCTACCCATCACATACACAGTCCTCATTCCACACCCATTCCATCTGCCCATCGCATACACTGTCCTCCCTCCACAACCATTCCATCTGCCCGTCACATACACTGTCCTCCCTCCACGTCCATTCCATCTGCCCATCACATACACTGTCCTCCCTCCACACCCATTCCATCTGCCCATCACATACACAGTCCCCTTTCCACTGTTGCCGTTCGATCCACCCATCACATACGTTGTCCCCCTCCCCTCCCATTCCATCTGCCCATCACATACACTGTCCTCCCTCCACTGTTCCCATTCCATCTGTCCATCACATACATAGTCCCCACTCCACACCTATTCCATCTGCCCATCACATACACTGTCTCCGCTCCACACCCATTCCATCTGCCCATCACATACACCTTGCCCCTCCACTGTACACATTCCATCTGCCAATCACAAACACAGTCCTCCCTCCACACCCATTCCATCTACCCATCACATACACAGTCCCCACTCCACTGTTCCCATTCCATCTGCCCATCACATACACAGCCGCCCTCCACACCCATTCCATCTGCCCATCACATACACTGTCCCCCCATCCACACCCATTCCATCTGCCCATCACATACAGTCCTCCCTCCACACCCATTCCATCTGCCCATCACATACACAGTCCTCCCTCCACACCCATTCCTTCCAGCCATCACATACACAGTCGTCATTCCACACCCATTCCATCTGCCCATTACATAGTGTCCCCCCGCCACTGCTCCCATTCCATCTGCCCATCACATACACAGTCCATCCTCCACATCCATTCCATCTGCCCATCACATACACTGTCTCCGCTCCACACCCATTCCATCTGCCCATCACATACACCTTGCCCCTCCACTGTACACATTGCATCTGCCAATCACAAACACAGTCCTCCCTCCACACCCATTTCATCTACCCATCACATACACAGTACTCACTCCACACTCATTCCATCTGCCCATTACATAGTGTCCCCCCGCCACTGTTCCCATCCCTCTGCCCATCACATACAGTCCCCACCTCACACCTATTCCATCTGCCCATCACATACACTGTCCTCTCTCCAGTGTTCCCGTTCCTTCTGCCCATCACATACACGGTCCTCCCTCCACTTTTCGCATTCCACCTGCCCATTAGATTCACAATCCTCCCTCCACACCCATTCCATCAGCCCATCACATACACCTTGCCCCTCCACTGTACACATTCCATCTGCCAATCACAAACACAGTCCTCCCTCCACACCAATTCCATCTGCCCATCACATACACTGTCCTCCCTCCACACCCATTCCATCTGCCCATCACATACACCTTGCCCCTCCACTGTACACATTCCATCTGCCAATCACAAACACAGTCCTCCCTCCACACCCATTCCATCTACCCATCACATACACAGTCCCCACTCCACTGTTCCCATTCCATCTGCCCATCACATGCACAGCTGCCCTCCACACCCATTCCATCTGCCCATCACATACACTTTCTCCGCTCCACACCCATTCCATCTGCCCCTCACATACACCTTGGCCCTCCACTGTACACATTCCATCTGCCAATCAGAAACACAGTCCTCCCTCCTCACCCATTCCATCTGCCCATCAGATACACAGTCCTCCCTCCGCACCCATTCCATCTACCCATCACATACACAGTCCCCACTCCACTGTTCGCATTCCATCTGCCCATCACATACACTGTCCCCCTTCCACACCCATTCCATCTGCCCATCACATACACAGTCCTCACTCCACACCCATTCCATCTGTCCATCACATACACTGTTCTCCCTCCACGTCCATTCCATCTGCCCATCACATACACAGTCCCCCTTCCACTGTTGCCATTCGATCCACCCATCACATGCATTGTCCCCCTCCCCTCCCATTCCATCTGCCCATCACATACACTGTCCTCCCTCCACTGTTCCCATTCCATCTGCCCATCACATACACAGCCGCCCTCCACACCCATTCCGTCTGCCCATCACATTCACTGTCCCCCCTCCACACCCATTCCATCTGCCCATCACATACACTGTGCCCCTCCACTGTACACATTGCATCTGCCAATCACAAACACAGTCCTCCCTCCACACCCATTCCATCTACCCATCACATACACAGTCCCCACTCCACAGTTCCCATTCCATCTGCCCATCACATACACTGTCCCCCCTCCACACACATTCCATCTGCTCATCACATACACTGTCTCCGCTCCACACCCATTCCATCTGCCCATCACATACACCTTGCCCCTCCACTGTACACATTCCATCTGCCAATCACAAACACAATCCTCCCTCCACACCCATTCCATCTACCAATCACATACACAGTCCTCACTCCACACTCATTCCATCTGCCCATTACATAGTGTCCCCCCGCCACTGTTGCCATTCCATCTGCACATCACATACACTGTCCTCCCCCACTGTTCCTATTCCATCTGCCCATCACAGACACAGTCCTCCCTCCACACCAATTCCATCTGCCCATCACATACACTGTCCCCCCCACACCCATTCCATCTGCCCATCACAGACACAGTCCTCCCTCCACACCAATTCCATCTGCCCATCACATACACAGTCCCTCCTCCACATCCATTCCATCTGCCCATCACATACACCTTCCCTTCTCCACTGTTCGCATTCCACCTGCCCATCACATACACTGTCCCCCCTCTACTGTTCCCATTTCATCTGCCCATCACATACAGTCCTCCCCCCACACCCATTCCATCTGCCCATCCAGACACAGTCCTCCCTCCACACCCATTCCGTCTGCCCATCACATACACAGTCCTCCCTCAAAACCCATTCCATCTTCCATCACTTGCACAGCCCCGCCTCCACCCCCATTCCATTTGCCCATCACATGCAGAGTCCTCCCTCCACATGCATTGCACCTGCCCATCCAGACACAGTCCTCCCCCCACACCCATTCCATCTGCGCATCACATACACTGTCCCCCCTCCACACCCATTCCATCTGCCTATCAAATACACTGTCCTCCCTCCACACCCATTCCATCTGCCCATCACATACACTGTCCTCCCTCCACACCCATTCCATCAGCCCATCACATACACTGTTCCCCCCTCCACACCCATTCCATCTGCCCTTCAAATAAACAGTTCCCGCTCCGCACCCATTCC
Source organism: Mobula birostris (assembly GCF_030028105.1). Classification (NCBI taxonomy): domain Eukaryota; kingdom Metazoa; phylum Chordata; class Chondrichthyes; order Myliobatiformes; family Myliobatidae; genus Mobula; species Mobula birostris. Next base: position 39,020 of record NW_027274303.1, on the reverse strand, counting down.
ATTTGCCCGTCACATACACAGCCCCCACTCCACACCCATTCCATTTGCCCATCACATACACAGTCCTCCCTCCACACCCATTCCATCAGCCCATCACATTCACTGTCCTCACTCCACACCCATTCCATCCGCCCATCACATTCACTGTCCTCCATCCACACCCATTCCATCTGCCCATCACATACACAGTCCCCACCTCACACCCATTCCTTCTGCCCATCACATACACGGTCCTCCCTCCACTGTTCCCATTCCATCTGCCCATCACAGACACAGTCCCACCTCCACATCCATTCCATCTGCCCATCACATACACAGCCCCCCTCCACTTTTCGCATTCCACCTGCCCATCAGATTCACAGTCCTCCCTCCACACCCATTCCATCTGCCCATCACATACACAGTCCTCACTCCACACTCATTCCATCTGCCCATTACATAGTGTCCCCCCGCCACTGTGGCCATTCCATCTGCCCATCACATACACAGTCCCCACCTCACACCCATTCCATCTGCCCATCGCAAACACTGTCCTCCCTCCACTGTTCCCATTCCTTCTGCCCATCACATACACTGTCCTCCCTCCACTGTTCCCATTCCATCTGCCCATCACAGACACAGTCCTCCCTCCACACCAATTCCATCTGCCCATCACATACACAGTCCCTCCTCCACATCCATTCCATTTGCCCATCACATACACCTTCCCTTCTCCACTGTTCGCATTCCACCTGCCCATCACATACAGTCCTCCCCCCACACCCATTCCATCTGCCCATCCAGACACAGTCCTCCCTCCACATCCATTCCGTCTGCCCATCACATACACAGTCCTCCCTTCATACCCATTCCACCTGCCCATCCAGACACAGTCCTCCCTCAACACCAATTCCATCTGCCATCACTTACACAGCCCCGGCTCCACCCCCATTCCATTTGCCCATCACATGCAGAGTCTTCCCTCCACATGCATTGCACCTGCCCATCACATACACAGTCCCTCCTCCACATCCGTTGCATCCGCCCATCACATACACTGCCCCTTCTCCTCTGTTCCCATTCCATCTACTCATCACAAACACAGTCCTCCCTCCACACCCATTCCATCTACCCATCACATACACAGTACTCACTCCACACTCATTCCATCTGCCCATTACATAGTGTCCCCCCACCACTGTTCCCATTCCATCTGCCCATCACATACACAGTCCCCACCTCACACCTATTCCATCTGCCCATCACATACACTGTCCTCTCTCCAGTGTTCCCATTTCTTCTGCCCATCACATACACGGCCCTCCCTCCACTGTTCCCATTCCATCTGCCCATCACAGACACAGCCCCCCTCCACTTTTCACATTCCACCTGCCCATCAGATTCACAGTCCTCCCTCCACACCCATTCCATCAGCCCATCACATACACTGTCCCCCATCCAGACCCATTCCACCTGCCATCAGATTCACAGTCCTCCCTCCACACCCATTCCATCTGCCCATCACATACACTGCCCCCCTCTACTGTTCCCATTTCATCTACCCATCACAGACACAGTCCTCCCTCCACACCCATTCCATCTGCCCATCGCATACACAGTCCTCCCTCCACACCCATTCCATCTGCCCATCGCATACACAGTCCTTCCTCTACACCCATTCCATCAGCCCATCACATACACCGTCCCTCCTCCACATCCATTCCAACTGCCCATCACATACACAGTCCATCCTCCACACCCATTCCATCTGCCCAGCACATATACAGTCCATCCTTCACACTCATTCCATCTGCCCATCACATACACCATCCCTTCTCCACTGTTCGCATTTCACCGGCCCATCACATACACTGTCCCCCCTCTACTGTTCCCAGTTCATGTACCCATCACAGACACAGTCCTCCCTCCACACCCATTCCATCTGCCCATCCAGACACAGTCCTCCCTCCACACCCATTCCGTCTGCACATCACATACACAGACCTCCCTCAACACCCATTCCATTTGCCAACACTTACACAGCCCCGCCTCCACCCCCATTCCATTTGCCCATCACATGCAGAGTCCTCCCTCCACATGCATTCTACCTGCCCATCACATACACAGTCCCTCCTCCACATCTGTTCCATCTGCACATCACATACACTGTCCCTTCTCCTCTGTTCTCATTCCATCTGCCCATCACATACACAGTTCTTCCTCCACACCCATTCCATCTGCCCATCACATACACAGTCCTCCATCTACTTCCATTCCATCTGCCCATCACGTGCACAGTCCCTCCTCCACATCCATTCCATCTGCCCATCACATACACTGTCCCTTCTCCTCTGTTCCCATTCCATCTGCCCATTACATACAGTCTTCCCTCCACACCCATTCCATCTGCCCATCACGCACACTGTCCTCCCTCCACTGTTCCCATTCCATCTTCCCATCATGTATACACTCCCCCTCCACTATTCCCATTCCATCTGCCCATCACATACAGAGTCCCCCCTCCATACTCATTCCATCTGCCCATCACATACACTGTCCCTCCTCCACATCCATTCCATCTGCCCATCACATGCACAGTTCCCCCTCCAGACCCATTCCATCTGCCCATCACATGCACTGTCTCCCCTCCACACACCTTCCATCTGCCCATCACATACACTGTCGTCCTTCCACACCCATTCCATTTGCCCATCACATCACTGTCTCTCCTCCACACCCATTCCATCTGCCCATCACATCACTGTCTCTCCTCCACACCCATTCCATTTGCCCATCATATTCACTGTCCCCCCTCCACACCCGTTCCATCTGCCCATCGCATTCACTGTTCCCATCTGCTCATTCCACCTCCTTTCTTTATTTCCATTTACTCTTCCTCCTATCAGATTCCACAATTTTGCCTATCACCTCCCAGCTTCAATTAATATTTGGAGCTCTAACCTGATCATGGGACAATTTACAATGAACAATTATTCTTTCAACCTTTATGCCTTTGGACGGTAGGAGGAAACCAGGGCACCCGGAGGAAACCCCTGCAGTCTCAGGGAGAGCCTACGAACTCCTTACAGGCAGTCTGCCAGTACAGTAGAGTATTGTGCTAACCACAATGCCACCGTGCCCCCCCCCAACCCGACTATCTGCCTGTCACATTTCCTCACCTGGATCGACCTGTTGCTTGACAGTTCTTGTCGCCTCCCTTTCCCCTCACCTCTATCTTTCAGTCTAGGTGAAAGGCCTTGACCCAGAATGTTGACTGCCCACTTCTCTGTGCAGATGCTGAAGTGCAACCCCCTGTCATCAATACGGGGCAATTTACAATGATCAGTTCACCTACTAACGAGTATGCTGGGAGGAAAGCAAAGCACCCAGAAGAAACCTACGCATTCCACAGGGAGGAAGTACAGAGACTCCTACAGAGGTCTCTGGGATTGAACCCAAACTCCGACTCACGGAGCAGTGACAGCATTGTACTAGCCGCTGTGCTACTTTGGCACCCGAGCTAAAATAGCATCATGCTAACCACAGCTCTCTTGTGTTGCTCCAGTCTGCAGCATCTGCAGTCTATTGGGTCTCCACAGATTCACTCAATGTGCTCCTCGCAGTGGAATATATAAAGCTAGGCCTCTATTGTCCAAGAGTGAAGAGAATGAGAGCAGATCTGATTGAAACTTTCCAAACTCAATAAGGTGAATGCTGTGAGAATGTTTCCCCAAACAAGGCGTCAAGAGCCGGGGGCCATAGTCACAGAATAATGGGTGGATTCTTTAGATTGGAGTTGAGGAGAAATGTCTTCAGAAGTTTTTTCAGCAGCTCCATTCTCTTTTACTGCAGATTCCAGTATCTGTGGTCTCTTGTGTCTCCTGCCTCAGTGTCCATTGTCCATTTGCTGGTGTTGGTGCACGGCACTCGGTTTTGGAGTCATCATGTCCTGAGTTCCAAGCTGAGAGTTCCACTAGTGCACTGAGAGAGTGCTGCACTGCTGGAAGCATCAACCTTCAAATAAAACTTTAAATTACTGTAGATCCCCCAGCTACTATTAATGAAAACTGCTGGTGAATAATTCCCAGTGACAGGCCAATTTAATGCCACCATCGTTACTGTTCAGACCAAACATCAGAATGGGGAAGAAATGTGATCTCAGTGACTTTGACTGTGGGATGATTGTTGGAGCCAGACGAGGTGGTTTGATTATTTCAGAAACTGCTGATCTCATTAGGGTTTTCATCAAAGACCTCTAGAGTTTACAGAGAAAGGTGTGAAAAACAAAAAAAACACATCCAGTGAGCATCAGTTCTGTGGACAAGAATGCCTTGTTAATGAGCGAGTTCAGGGGAGAATGGCCAGAGTGGTTCAAGCTGACAGGAAGGTGACAGTAACTCAAATAGCTACATGTTACAACAGTGGTGTGCAGAAGAGCATCTCTGAATGCACAACACATTGAACGTTGAAGATACACTGAGTGGCTACTTTATTATGAGCGGGAAGTATCTAATGAAGTGGCCACTGAGGGTAGACTATCATTTTGCTGCTTGTGAGATTTTCTTGTGCACAAATCAGCTTCTTGCATTCCTACAGTACCTGCAGATTAGAAAGTGCTTCTGTGAGTGTAAAATATGTTTTGTACATTTTGAAAGAGATGTGAAATGCACCATAGACATACAAGTCTTTTTAAAGTGTTGGGAGTGTGATAATTGGCTTCTGCAACAAAGTGTAATTGAGGCTGTGTCACAGTCTGATACATTTCAATTTACCCTTACTTCAGCGCTTTTAGAATCACCATGTAATTGCAAAATGTCTCTCTCCACTTGGACATTGAAAGCTGCAAGATTTAATAGTCTTTTGGTTGAGCTTTTCCTAACATCCCATTAATCTGTGATGGAACTTATCATTTGTTCAGTCACCAAAAGTAAACTGGCTTTCTTCTATCGACTTCTGATAGTGTCTTTAATCGTGTGTGGATAAATATATCCTCTGAACTGGCCAAAGCTACACAGAGGAGGGGCAAGGGGTTCTCTTTCTCTCGTCCAAATCCAGCTTTACTGCGTACGTAGGAAGCAACCCCATTTCCCACTAATTTCCTGTCTAATGTAGGAGGGATAAAAGGCTACATGCTGGGATCTGGAGCAACAAGCAGTCAGCTGGAGGAGCTCAACACAGGTCTAGATACAGAGTTTCGACTTGAAGCATTGACAACCCCTTTCCTTCCACAAACGCTGCTTGAGTGGCTGAGTTCCTGCTGTACACTGCTTGTTGAGCCTCTCTGACTGACTCTGCCTGATGCCTGCCACTGGGTGCTAACCTGGCGTATTAAACGCAAGGTATTCTGGCTAGTGGACTTACGGACCTGCACTGTTCAGGATGTGGGAGAACCCCACGTTGTTATGGAATGTGAAAATCAAAACAGGAAACTGCTGATGTTGGAAGGCTGACTCAAAACCAGAAAATGCTGGAAATACTCACCAGGTCAAGCAGCATCTGTGGGAAGAGAAACAGTTAATAAAGTTTCAGGGTGAAGCATCTTCGTCAGAGTGAATATGCATTTTCTTTTCCTGTTCTATCAACGGAAGGTATGCTCAAACTTCACACAGACATCAGCAGAGGTCAGGATTGAACTGTTGGAGCGGTGAGGCAGAGGTTGCCGTGTTACTGCCCGAGAAAATAAACTCTAGAACAGCTTACTTCAGTTACTGGAAGTAGATTGTGGGGAGGTCCTGACCAATCAAAGGGAGCATGTCAAAGGGTCACAGAGCATACAGTGCAGAACGAGGCCCTTCAGTCAACTAGCCCCTGCCAGCCAAGGTTTCCATCTAAGCTAGTCCCATTTCAAAGTTTAAGTAAATTTATTAACAAAGTACTTATACAGTGCCTATAAAAAGTATTAACATTCCCCCCCCCCCAAGAAGTTTTAATATTTTATTGTTTTACAACATTGAATCACAGTGGATTTAATTTGGCTTTTTCCAACAGAATTAAGGGATTGGACACGCTGGAGGCAGGGAGCATGTTCCCGCTGATGGGTGGGTTCGGAACCAGAGGCCACAGTTTAAGAATAAGGGGTAGGCCATTTAGAACGGAATTGAGATAAAACTTTTTCACCCAGAGAGTGGTGGATATGTGAAATGCTCTGCCCCAGAAGGCAATGGAGGCCAAGTCTCCGGATGTTTTCAAGAAGGAGATGGATAGAGCTCTTAAAGATTGTGGAATCAAAGATTATGGGGATAAGGCAGGAACTGGATACTGATTGTGGATGATCAGCCATGATCACAGTGAATGGTGGTGCTGGCTTGAAGGGTCGAATGGCCTACTCCTGCACCTATTGTCTATTGTCTATAAAAAGACTCCTTCGTGTCAAAGTGGAAATAGATCTCTACAAACAGATCTAAATTAATTAAAAATATAAAACACAAAATAATAGGGCACAGCAATTTTTCCCCAATCTTTTTTACAAAACTGCTCAAGCTCTGTCAGAATGCATGGGGATTGTGAGTGAACAGCCCTTTACAAATCCAGCCACAAATTCTCCATTGGATTCAGGTATGGACTCTGACTTGACCACTCCAGGACATTAACTTTGTTTTTAAGGCATTCCTGTGTAGCTTTGGCTTTATTCTTGGGGTCATTGTCTTGCTGGAAAACAAATCTTCTCCCAAGTTGCAGTTATCTTCCAGACTGTATCAGGTCTTCCTCCAGGATTTCCCCATATTTTGCTGCAGTCATTTTACCCTCTACCCTCAAAAGCCTTCCAGGGCCTGTTGCAGTGAAGCATCCCCACAGTATGATGCAGCCACCACCATGATTCACAGTAGGGATGGTGTGTTTTTGATTATGTGCAGTGTTTGGCTTATGCCAAACGTAGCATTTAGTCTAATGACTGTTTTGCTTTCATCACACCATAGAACCTTTGATGGAACATTGATTTCAGAGTCTCCCACATGCCTTCTGGTAAACTCTAGCTGAGACTTCGTGTGAGGTTTTTTTCAACAGTGACTTTCTCTTTGCCACTCTCCCATAAAGCTGTGACTGGTGAAGCACCTGGGCAACAGTCACTCCCATCTCAGTCACCAAAGCTTGTAACTCCTCCAGAGTTGTCATAGGTCTCTTGTTGGTCTCCCACACTAGTCCCCTTCTTGCACACTCACTCAGGTTTTGAGAGTAGACAGATTTACAACTGTGCTATATTCTTTCCATTTCTTGAAGATTGATTTAACAGTACTCCAAAGGATATTCAGTGACTTGGAAAAGTTCTTGTATCCATCTCCTGACTTGTGCTTTTCAATAACCTTTCTAGAGAGTTGCTTGGAGTGTTCTTTTGTCTTCATGGTGTAGTTTTGCCAGGATCCTGACTCACCAGCAGTTGGACCTTCCAGTTGCAGGTGTAATTGAAACACCGTGACTGCACACAGGTCTCCAACAACAGATCTCCATTTAACTAATTATGTGACTTCTAAAACTAATTGGCTGCACCCGTGATGATTTGGTGTGTCATATGAAAGGGGGGGTGAATACTTATGCAATCAATTATTTTGTGTTTTATATTTGTAATTAATTTAGATCACTTTGTAGAAATCTGTTTTCATTTTGACATGAAAGTCTTTTTCTGTTGAGTGTCAAAAAAGCCAAATTGAATCCATTGTGATTCAATGTTGTAAAAAATAAACCATGAAAACTTCCAAGGGGGGAGAATTCTTTTTATGAGCACTGTATGCTTCCACATCCTGCTTTCAGATTAATTTTCCTGCAGGGATTTACAGGAGAAAAAGAATAAAATTTCACACAAACTATACCTAAACAGTCAAAGACTGACAACTAATCAATGTGCAAAAGAAAACAAACTTTGCAAATAAGAAAATAATACCGACGGCATGAGTTTAGAGTCCTTGAAAGTGAGTCTGCAGGTTGCTGAATCAGTTCAGAACAGTGGTGAGTGAAGTTACGCACGCTGGTTCAGGAGCCTGCTGGTTGTCGGATAATAACTCTTTCTGAACCAGGTGGTGTGGGTCCTAAGGGTTCTGTACCTCCTGCCTGATGGCATTTGCAAGAATGGTGCATGGCCTATATGGGAGGGGTCTTTAATGACGGGTGCTAGTCTCTTGTGACGGTGCTCCATGGGGCGAGTTTTGCCTGTGACGGACTGGGCTGTGTCCACCACTTTGCATATACTTTGCTATTCCTGGACATTGATGTTTCCATACCGAGCTGTGATGCAATCTGCTGGTATACTCCCTCTGTGGAGTCTGTCGAAGTTCTTGATAACATGCCAAATCTATGAAAACTTCTAAGAAAATAGAGGCATTATCGTGTCTTCTTTGTGTTGGCACTTGTGTGTTGTGTTTGCCTGTATTTGACCCGTATCCCTTAGTCTAAACTTTTCCTACCCATGTACCTGGACAAGTGTGTTATGAACATTACTAGTGTATCTGTCTCAACCAGTTCCACTCTCTGGGTGAAAAAGTTGCCCTTCAAGTTCTTATTAAATCTCATTCCTCTCAACCTAAATCTATGGCTTCTAGTTCTTAATTTTCCAAATCTGGGAAAAAGTTCACCCTGTCTAAGCCCCTCATAGTATCGCCCCTCATTCTCCCTCATTCTCCCTCATTCCGATACATACCATCCCAACTTGCTCAACCTCTCCCCATAATCTAGTCCTCTGAGTCCTGACAACATCTCCTGGATCTTTTCTGCACTCTTTCCAGCTTGATTACATTGTTCCTATAGCAGGGTGACCAAAATGGAACACGATATCCAAATGCAGGCACTTTATTCTGTATTATTATTGCAGTGAAACAGCTCATTTTACTGTATGTTTCTATGTACATGTAATAAATAAATCTCAATCTGAATCTATTGTTTTACCACAATGCACTATGTAATTATTTGATCTGTATGAACAGTATGCAAGACAAACATTTCACTATATCTCAGTAAATGCAACAATAATAAACCAATTCCAAAGTGAGATTCAATGGGTGATAAAATTTCTGCATGATGTTTACACATTCTCTCTGTGACATTGTGGGTTTCATCTCAAAGATACATGGTACGGTAGCTTAATTATCCATTTTACCTTTCCCCTAATGTGTGGTGGAATTTAGAACATAGAACATAGTACAGCACAGTACAGGCCCTTCAGCCCACAATGTTGTGCCAACCCTCATACCCTGCCTCCCATACAAGCCCCACCTTAAATTACTCCATATACCTGTCTAGTAGTCTCTTAAACTTCACTAGTGTATCTGCCTCCACCACTGACTCAGGCAGTGCATTCCACGCACCAACCACTCTCTGAGTAAAAAACCTTCCTCTAATATCCCCCTTGAACTTCCCATCCCTTACCATAAAGCCATGTCCTCTTGTACTGAGCAGTAGTGCCCTGGGGAAGAGGCGCTGGCTGTCCACTCAATCCATTCCTCTTATAAGCTTGTACACCTCTATCATGTCTCCTCTCATCCTCCTTCTCTGCAAAGAGTAAAGCCCTAGCTCCCTTAATCCCTGATCATAATGCATACTCTCTAAACCAGGCAGCATCCTGGTAAATCTCCTCTGTACCCTTTCCAATGCTTCCACATCCTTCCTATAGTGAGGTGACCAGAACTGGGCACAGTACTCCAAGTGTGGCCTAACCAGAGTTTTATAGAACTGCATCATTACATCGCCACTCTTAAGGTCTATCCCTCGACTTATGAAAGCTAACACCCATAAGCTTTCTTAACTACCCTATCCACCTGTGAGGCAACTTTCAGGAATCTGTGGACATGTACCCTGAGATCCCTCTGTTCCTCCACACTACCAAGTATCCTGCCATTTACTTTGTACTCTGCCTTGGAGTTTGTCCTTCCAAAGTGTACCACCTCACACTTCTCTGGGTTGAACTCCATCTGCCACTTCTCAGCCCACTTCTGCATCCTATCAATGTCTATCTGCAATCTTTGACAATCCTCTACACTATCTACAACACCACCAACCTTTGTGTCATCTGCAAACTTGCCAACCCACCCTTCTACCCCCACATCCAGGTCGTTAATAAAAATCACGAAAAGTAGAGGTCCCAGAACAGATCCCTGTGGGACACCACTAGTCACAACCCTCCAATCCGAATGTACTCCGTCCACCACCACCCACTACCTTCTGCAGGCAAGCCAATTCTGAATCCACCTGGACAAAATTCCCTTTATCCCATGACTTCTGACTTCCTGAATAAGCCTATCATGTGGACCTTGTCAAATGCCTTACTAAAATCCATATAGATCACATCCACTGCATTACCCTCATCTGTATGCCTGGTCACCTCCTCGAAGAACTCTATCAGGCTTGTTAGACACGATCTGCCCTTCACAAAGCCATGCTGACTGTCCCTGATCAGACCATGATTCTCTAAATGCCCAGAGATCCTATTTCTAAGAATCTTTTCCAACAGCTTTCCCACCACAGACGTAAGGCTCACTGGTCTATAATTACCCGAGCTATCCCTACTACCTTTTTTGAACAAGGGGACAACATTCACCACCCTTCAGTCCTCTGGTACCATTCCCGTGGACAACAAGGACATAAAGATCCTAGCCAGAGGCTCAGCAATCTCTTCCCTTGCCTCATGGAGCAGCCTGGGGAATATAGCGTCAGGCCCCGGGGACTTATCCGTCCTAATGTATTTTAACAACTCCAACACCGCCTCTCCCTTAATATCAACATGCTCCAGAACACCAACCTCACTCATATTGTCCTCACCATCATCAAGTTCCCTCTCATTGGTGAATACCGAAGAGAAGTATTCATTGAGGACCTCGCTCACTTCCACAGCCTCCGGGCACATCTTCTCACCTTTATCTCTAATCGGTCCTACCTTCACTCCTGTCATCCTTTTTTTCTTCACATAATTTCCCCCCCAACACTTCACCATTCCCCATCCCCGTTTCCCTCTCTCACCTGATCTCCTCGCCCACCCATCACCTCCCTCTGGTGCTCCTCCCCCTTTCCTTTCTTCCATGGCCTTCTGTCTCTTTCACCAATCAACTTCCCAGCTCTTCACTTTGTCCTTCCCCCTCCTCGTCCTAACCGGGGAGGTTACTTCTTTACAGGGAGAGTTGTAAGTACCTGACGTGAGCTGCCAGAGGAAGTGTTCGAGGTAGGTGCAACCGCAAAATTTCAAGGCATTTGGATAGGTGGGTGGTGGAGAGGGGCTTGGAGATTGTGGGTTGAATGCACGCCTCTGGAACCAGCAGACGGTGCTGTGGTCAGAATGGGTCAGTAGGGCTAAAGGGCCTGTTTGACAAAGATGTGTGGTGATGCCCCAAGTGCAGAAGCAGATTGAACAGTTCACTGCATTTTGATAAGAACTGTGCAGAACAAAAGGAAAAATAATAAATACTAGGCCAACAGGGCCGTTAACTAAAACCCTCAAACTAAAATCTTCCAATATCACTACAGCTCAGAAGCAGCAACTTAATACTGAAGCAATACCACCCTTTTACAGCGTCAGTCTAAACTAGGTACGTTATCAGCCCCCACAGCCTTGTGTGGGTTGACCCTCACTGGGGTCTTCCTCACATTAGCTGTCAGCAGACAGAGTGCCTATTCCTCTTGGGTGGGGGGAGCTTCCTCTTCAGCTTGTTATTCTGTGCATCACACCGAGGGTAAAACAACATTCAGCATATGAGGAAGAGATCTGTCACTGTCATTAACACACAGGGTCGACTGTAGCCCGTGATGGTTTGAACACGCTGCCACTTGCACCTTCAGCCTCGGGTGTCACAGAAATGGCTGTATATTCCCTGAGGATAACCCCAGTGTGTCACTGCTAAGGTCAGCATTAAACTTCTCAATTCACAAGGATGTTACTGGGACTGTAGAACTTGAGTGCAAGGAGACACTACATTCCCTCCTGGCACTTGTCCTTACAACCAGAACAAGTGCTACACCAGCCCCTCCACCTCCTCCCTCACTACCATCCAGGGCCCCTAAAGTCCTTCCAGGTGAGGCGACACTTCACCTGTGAGTCTTTTGGGATCATCTATATCCGGTGCTCCCAGTGTGGCCTCCTGTATATCGGTGAGACCAGTTCATCATCGACCGGAACTAGCAGGATTTCCCAGTGACCGCTCATTTTAATTCCACTTCCCAATCCCATTCCGATATGTCCATCCATGGCCTCCTCTACTGTCGCGATGAGGCCACATTTAGGTTGGAGGAACAACGGCTTATGTTCTGTTTTGGTAGCCTCCAACCTGATGGCATGAACATTTTCTCAAGCTTCTGGAATTTCCCCCCCAACACTTCACCATTCCCCATGCGCATTTCCCTCCCTCACCTGATCTCCTCGCCTACCCATCGCCTCCCTCTGGTGCTCCTCCCCCTTTCCTTTCTTCCATGGTCTTCTGTCTCTTTCACCAATCAACTTCCCAGCTCTTCACTTCGTCCTTCCCCCTCCGGGTTTCATCTATCACCTGGCAGTTCTCAAGCACCACCCCCCCCCCACAAACCTTTTACATCTCAGCTTTTTTTTCTCCAGTCCTGCTGTAGAGTTTTGGTCAGAGACATCGACTGGACTTTTTCCCACAGATGCTACCTGGCCTGCTGAGTTCCTCCCGCATTTTGTGTGTGTTTTACTTTTAAAACTGTTCAATTACATTTCTTAAAACCAATAGCACTGCTGCCCCTCATGAGTTTCCCCAGGGTGTTACACTATTACAATAATTATGGAGTTCCGCACCCAACCCAGTCCTTCCTTCTCTGGTAAAGGAAGAGCTCTCTACTGTGGGCCTTCCCCAGCGAGCCTTTGGCTGTAGATACACTGAACTTCCTTGTGTTCCTCAGCATGTGCTCCTGCAGCCTAGAATGTGCCAGTCAGCGGCATTCCTCCATGGACATCTCAATGTACTGACAGACCAAGGGGTGTCTTTCACCGAGCCGATGATCTGACAGCAGCACCTAACGTCTGTCTCTTTGTACCTTTCTCCGCATAACCCGTAGATCAGAGAGTCCTCTGTCACACAGCTGCTCAGATGATCTTTGAAACAAGCCCTTTCATCTTTCTCCACACCCTCTTAGCAAACCCACAACCCACAAAGAGGCGAATGACCAAGTTGTCCCTGCTTCAGTGCTCCCAGGGGGAGGATACAGTGGGAGTGATTTTCCAATAATGTGGGAAGGATTTGACTGGGAGTCCCTTCTGACCTTCAGCCTGGTGAGGTCTTGTTCAGACTATTTCTATAACCCTATAATTCAGCTTTCAAATTCCATAATTCAGCCTGTGGAATTCTTTGCCACAGATGGCAGTGTGGGCCAAGTCATTGGATATATTGAAAGCAGAGGTCAATAGGTGCTTGATTGGTCAGGGCATCAAAGGTTATGTGGAGAAGGCAGGAGAATGGGGCTGAGAGGGATAATAACTCAACCAAGATCGAACAGTAGAGCAGGCTTGATGGTCCGAATGGCCTAATTCTGTTCCTGTGTCTTATGGTCTATGGTAATGCAGTTGACTGAATTACTAATTACCTCTGAACCACTGACCAGTTAATTAAACACTGGTATGTCCCCACACAGATGCAGAAATTAAACTTGCCTTCTGATGACCCACTGTATTTTGGACTTCCCTAGGATTCAGGAAGGTGCTTTAAAAACCCAGTTTCTATTTGAAACAACACATGAGCTAGATCAGTACGCTGAACTACAATGGAAATTATCAAGTCGTCTCTTTCATCGGCCTAAACTGCAAGATAAAAGGAATGAATATGACCAATATAACTTGATTGTCTCTATGGACCAACCTGAACAATTTTTATATTGATCAATTTGAGATGCTGCTTAACGGTTAATTTCATAGATGGCTGGTGTTAGTGAAAGCTGTGTGTGTGCGATGTCATTTCTCACCCTCATCGTTATCAGATTCATAGAGTTATAGAGCATGGAAGCAGGCTATTCGGGCCTAGTTTTCCATTGCAACCAATATTCCCATTTGCAGTTCTTGACACATACTCTGTAACCCTTTCCTGCCAAATTGCCTGTCCAAGCATCTTTTAAATATTGTTATGTACTTGCCTCTTCTGGCAGGTCAATACGGAGAGAGCACAGTACATGATAGTGTGGCACGGTAGCCTAGCAGTTGGCACAATGCTTTTCAACACCCGCTCTAAAATCGGCGTTCGATTCCCGCTGCTGTCTGTTCATTCTCCCCATGACACACGCATTTTCCCCGGGTGCTCTGGTTTCCTCTCACATTCCAAAGCCATATCATTAGGGTTAGTGAGTTGTGGGCATGCTGTGTTGGCACTGGAAGTGTGGTAACACTTGGCTGCCCATCACAATTCCCCCAGATGTGATCTGTCGCAAACAATGTGCTTCACTGTACGTTTCAATGTACATGTGACCCTCTAATCTCAGTTTCTTCTATATATGAATCACACTGTGTGACAATGTTGCCCCTTCCCCCAGGTTCCTAATGAACCTCTCCCCTCCTACCCTAAGCATATCTCTAACTCCAGTTCTTTATTCCTCAACACTGAGGAGAAAGACTGTCCATTCACCCCTTCATCGTTTTATACACCTTCATAAGGGGTGTCTCAGGAAGGCAGCATCCATCGTTAAGGACTTTCAACACCCAGGACATGCCTTCTTTTCATTGCTATGATCAGGGAGGAGGTGCAGGAGCTCATCATTTTAGGAGCAGCTTCTTCCCCTCTGCCTTCAGGTTCCAGAACGGTCCATTAACCCAGCGGTCCCCAACCACCGGGCTGCGGACCAGTGCCGGGCGGCAAAGCATGCGCTACCGGGCCGCGAGGAAACGATATGATTTGGCGATATGACTCAGCTACACCTTTCCTCATTCCCTGTCACACCCACTGTTGAACTTGAACACGCGAGGTCATTACGCATGCGTCATCCACATCAGCACGGGAAGGAGATCAACTTCTCGAGCTTGCAAATGACGGCGGACTGAAAAGTATGTTTGACATAGCATCTCTGCCGACATTCTGGATTAAAGTCAAGGCTAAATATCCTGAGATAGCCACGAAAGCACTGAAAACGTTGCTTTCATTTCCAACATTTTTCTGCGAAGCGGAGTTTTCTGCAATGAATGCAACGAAAACTAAATTGCTGAATAGACTGGACATAAGGAACCCTCTTCGAGTATCGCTGTCTCCCATCACCCCTCGATAGGACCGTCTTGTTGCAGGAAAACAAGCCCAGGGCTCCCACTGATTCAGCGATATTGGTGTGTTGCAATGATTTTATATGTTCATACGGAGAAAATATGTGCTGTGTGTTTAATATCCAAATGTTACTTAAAATGTTATGATGCTATTGACTTCATTGTATAACCATATAACAATTACAGCACGGAAACAGGCCATCTCTGCCCTTCTAGTCCGTGCCGAATGCTACTCTCACCTAGTCCCACCAACCTGCACTCAGCCCATAACCCTTCATTCCTTTCCCGTCCATATGCCTATCCAACTTTTCTTTAAAAAAGCCTCTACCACTTCTACTGGAAGTTTGTTCAACACTTACTTCAAGCTCCCCTGTCCTCCCCTGATAATTGACTTATCACTATATTCATGTGTGGAAAATATGCCCTGTGTGTTTAATAATAAATTTGTTAGATAAACTCTTTTAGAAACGAAATTGAATGTATTAGCCATTTATCACCTATATTCCGGTTGTGATTAACACCCCCCCCCCAACTGAATCGCCGAAAACGATTTGTAGAAGGAGGGATGGGAAAAAATATCTGTAGGCCACGCATGTGCACTGGTGCCCGCGTAAGGCCTTATGGTCATTGTAGTCTTTCTAGGGGTAATCTCAACGTATTCGACTGCTACTCCTGTCCATTGGCAACCCTACCCCTCCCCCCCCGCCACCGGTCGGCCGGTCCGCAAGAATATTGTCAATATTAAACTAGTCCACGGTGCGAGAAAGGTTGGGGACCCCTGCATTAACCCAACTTCGCTGTTATAACTTTGTGTAAAATGTTATGCCTTGCACTGGACTTCTGCCACAAAACAACAAATCTCACGAGGTACGCCAGTGATAATAAATGTGACTTTGATTCTGATCCTATTACAGGATAAAGGTAAAAGCAGAAAATGGTAGACATGCTCAACAGAGCAGACACATCGGTGGACAGAGAGACAGAACAGACATTTCAGGTCAATGCCCTTTCATCACGATGCTAGTGCATAAATCTAGTTTCATTCATTAAGCTGATGGCACTGTAACAGTACAACAGATAATCAGGGAGCACAGGGGAAGTCCAGTGTACTAATGCTGTCCATTTCGAAGTGCTAATCGATTCTATTCCACACCTCAGTGTTATTTTCCACCAAACCTTACATTTTCGTTCTCTTTAAAGGCATTTCCCAATGCTTTTAGAAAGTTCCTATGGAAACTGTTTCCATTGTCTGTGGAAGTGCACACCGGGTCGTAACAACCCTTTGTGTGAAATGATTTCTACTTATTTCTCCTCTTGTTCTTTCGTTGATCTTGATTTATTGATTCACCTCCCAGGGACACAGTTGGTGCCAAACTGTTAACTTAAAAACTTCTTTTGGTTTATCAAGCAGATCTATTAAGTTCCCCTCCCCCTCCCCGTAACATTCTCTGCTCTAAGGGAGTGAAAAGGTGAAGTAGTTTTCCTAATAACAGATGAAATACTGTATGGACAGCTGTGGGAGACATGTTAGGCTCAGAAGATGCAACATTCATTTGGGTAAAGGTAAAATAATGGACAGAGAAAAAAGATGGGAACTGCAATAAGATGAAAACTAGTGGGGGGACTCATTCAGCATTGAAACATGGAGGTAGTAAGGACTACTGATGCTGAAATCTGGTGAAGCAAACAAAACCCCAGCAAGTCAGAGCAACACATACAAAATGCTGGAGGAACTCAGCACGTCAAACAACACCTAAGGAGAGGAAAAAAGAGTCATTGTTTTCAAAGGTTGAAAGGTTCAATTTAGTGTCAGAGAAATGTATACAATATACATCCTGAAATGCTTTTTCTTCGCAAACATCCACGGAAACAGAGAAGTGCCCCCAAAGAATGAAGAACTGTTAAACGTGAGAACCCCAAGGTACCCCCCCAGCTCCCCTCCGTCCCGCGCGTAAGCAGCAGCAAGCTACAATCCCCCTCCCCCCACAAGCAAAAAGCAAATCGGCACCATGACCGAACAGTCAGTGTGAGCAAAGCAATAGTAGTTACCCCAGAGACTTCATGTTTCACCCAGCATTCGACATACCACAGGTCCTCTCTCTCTCTAATGAGGGAGAAGGAGGTGTCTCCATTTTCCCAGTGAGCAGGGAGACATAGCAATGAACTCGTTGGTTTACGATGTTGAAAGTCCAATACGTTGCTTTTTTTGAGCTCTGTGCCTGAAGATCTCAAAGAGCAGTAGATTTTCCGACTCCCCTGATGACACGTGGGTCTTCTGGCGTGACACCAACCCTCAATCCACCCATCTCCAGAGCCCCAAGATCTTAGGCTTCCAAATACGAGCTGGAATCTCAGGCTGAACCCTTAGCGTGCTGAATAATGGCCAGTCCTGAAACCCCGAGAACGGGTCCCATTCCTGCAAAGAGCTAAGTCAGCATGTAACTCCAGGTCAGGGTCTTCAAGAGAACCCTGAAAGGGAAGAATAAAGATACTGAAGATGAAAATAGAGCTGTTTCAAAGATGCAAGCAAAGGAGTCGCCATTTAATGGCATCTTAACTCCGCCTCCATCTCCTATATGTTTTGAGCTGAGAGTCTGTCCGTATTACTAAGCTGCACAATTAGAAGATAGGAGACAGTACTGCACAGTATGGGCTCTTTGACCCATGATGTTGTGCCAACTTAACCTCCTCCAGGAACAATCTAACCCTTCCTTTTTACATAGTCAATAATCCACCATTTTGTCTTTCATAATGTATGCATTAAAATTAAACCATTACAACAATAGCGATGTGAGAGACAGTCCTTGTTCACTTGTCCAAATAGCATCCATAAGACCATAAGAAATAAGAGGAGAAGTAGGTTATTTGTCCCATTGAGTCTGCTCCACCATTCCATCATGGCTGATTTATTATCCCTCTCAACCCCATTCTCCTGCTTTCTTCCTGTAACCTTTGACATCCTTACAAATTAAGAACCTATCATCTTTCACTTCAAGTATATCCAACAACTTGGCCTCCATAGCTATAAGACATAGGAGCAGAATCCATTCAGCCCATCGAGTCTGCTCTGCTATTCCATCATGGCTGATCCTGGATCCCACTCAAGCCCATACACCTTCCTTCTCACCTGACCGATCAGGAAACTATCAACTTCCGCTTTAAATATACCCACAGGCTCTGCCTCCACCGCAGTAACTGGCAGAGCATTCCATAGATTCTCTACTCTCTGGCTAAAAAGATTGCTCCTTACCTCTGTTGTAAAGAGTGCCCTCAATTTTGAGGCCGTGCCCTCTAGTTCTGGATACCCCCACCATAGGAAACATCCTCTCCACATCCACCCTATCTAGTCCTTTCAAAATTCGGTAGGTTCCGATAAGATTCCCCCACATTATTCTAAATTCTAGTGAGTACAGGCCCAAAGCTACCAAACACACCTCATATGTTAAACTCTTCATTCCCGGAATCATCCTCATCGACCTCCTCTAGACTCTCTCCAATGACAACACATCCTTTCTGAGATATGGGGCCCAAAATTGTTGACAATTCTCCAAGTGCAGCCTGACTAGTGTCTTATAAAGGCTCAGCATTATCTCCTTGCTTTTATATTCTATTCTCCTTGAAATAAATGCCAACATTGCAGTTGCCTTCTTTACCACAGATTCAACTTGTAAATTAACCTCCTGGAAGTCTTGCACGAGGACGCCCAAGTCCCTCTGTGCCTCTGATGTTTGAATTTTCTCCCCACTTAGATGATAATCTGCACCATTGTTCCTTTTACCAAAATGCATTATCATACATTTCCCAACACTGTCTTCCATCTGTCACTTTTTTGCCCATTCTTCCAATTTGTCTAAGTCCTGCTGCAATCACATTGCTTCCTCAGCACTACTGAGCCCTCCACCTATCTTGGTATCATCTGCAAACTTCGCCACAAAGCCATCAATTCCATTATCCAAATCATTGACAAACAATGTGAAAAGTAGCAGTCCCAATACTGCCCCTGTGGAACACCACTAGTCACTGGCAGCCAACCAGAAAAGCCTCCTTTTATTCCCACTCACTGCGTCCTGTCAGTCAGTTATTCCTCTATCTATGTCAGTATCTTTCCTGTAATGTCATAGGATTTTATCTTGTTAAGCAGCCTCATGTGTGGCACCTTATCAAATGCTTTCTGAAAATCCAAGTAAATGACATCCACCACCTCTCCGTTGTCCTCCCTGCTTGTTACTTCCTCGAAGAACTCTAACAGATTTGTCAGGCAAGATTTCTCTTTACAGAAACCATGCTGACTTTGACTTATTTTATTATTTGTCTCCAAGTACCTTGAAACCTCATCCTTAATAATAGACTTCAACACTTCCCCAACCTCAGAGGTTAGGCTAACTGGATTATAATTTCCTTTCTTTTACCTTCTTCCCTTCTAAAAGGGTGGAGTGACATTTGGAAACTTCCAGTCCTCCAGGACCACGCCAGGATCAAGCAATTCTTGAAAGATCATAACTAATGCATCCATTATCTCTTTAGCAACCTCTCTCAGGACTCTGGAATGTACTCCATCTGGTTCAGGTGACTTATCCAACTTAAGACTTTGAGTTTGCCTAACACTTTTCCCTTTGTAATAGTAATGGCAGTCACTCCTGCTCCCTGACATTCACACACCTCTGGCACAATGCTAGTGTCTTCTACAGTGAAGACAGATGCAAAGTACTCATTAAGTTCAACTGCTATTTCTTTGTCCCCATTACAACCTCACCTTGCTATGATATTTTCCAGTGGTCCAATATCAACTCTCACCTCCCTTTTACTTTTTATATAACTGTAAAAACTTTTGGTATCCTGCTTTATATCACTGGATAGTCTGCCCTCATATTTCATCTTTTTGCTTCTTATAGCTTTTGTAGTTGCCTTTTGCTGGATTGTAATTGCCTTTTGCTGGATTTTAAAAACTTCCCAAGCATCCAACTTCCCACTCACTTTTGCTACCTTATATGCCCTTTCCTTGGCATTTATGCAGTCCTTAACTTCCTTTATCAGCCACAGTTGCCTACCCCTTCCATTTGAGAGCTTCTTCTTCTGTGGGACATATCTGTCCTGTGCCTTGTGAAGGACAGATTCCCAGAAAGTTCAGCCACCTCTGCTCTGCCATCATTCCTGCCAGCATCCTCCTCTAACCCACCTCACATTCATGTTACACCCACCTGGGCAGGCTCCTCTCTCATGCCTCTGTAATTCCCTTTATTCTATTGTGATAGTGATACATGTGACTTATGCTTCTCCTTCTCTAATTGCAGTATGAATTCAATCATATTATGATCACTGCCTCCTTTACGTCAAATCCCCAATAAGATCTGGGTTATTACACAATACACAATCTAAGATAGCCTTTCCTTGAGTAGGCTCAAGCATAAGCTGCTCAAAAAGCCATGTCGTAGGCATTCAACAAATTCCTTCTCTTGCGATCCGACATCAACCTGATTTTCCCAATCCCCTTGCATATTGAAGTCCCCCATGACAATTGTGTCATTACCCTTATTACATGCCTTTTCCAGCTCCCTTTGCAATCTCAAGCCCACATCCTGGCTACTATTTGGAGGCCTATACATGATTCCCATAGTTTTTTTTACCCTTGCAATTTCTTAACTCCACCCACAAAGACTCAACATTCTCTGACCCTATGTCACCTCTTTCTAAAGATGTAATTCCATCTCTTACCAACAAATCCACACCACCATATAGCCATATAACAATTACAGCATGGAAACAGTCCATCTCAGACCTGCTAGACCGTGCCGAAAGCTTACTCTCACCTAGTCCCATCTACCTGCACTCAGTCCATAACCCTCCATTCCTTTCCTGTCCATATAGCTATCCAATTTTTTTTTAAGTGACAAAATCGAACCTGCCTCTACCACTTCTGCTGGAAGCTCGTTCCACACAGCTCCCACTCTCTGAGTAAAGAAGTTCCCCCTCATGTTACCCCTAAACTTTTGCCCCTTAACTCTCAGCTCAGAGCAACACTCACAGATGTGTTTACAACTCTCAGCTCATGTCCTCTTGTTTGAATCTTCCTTACTCTCAATGGAAAAAGCCTATCCACATCAACTCTATCTATCCCCCTCATAATTTTAAATACCTCTATCAAGTCCCCCCTCAACCTTCTACGCTCTAAAGAATGAAGACCTAACTTGTTCAACCTTTCTCTGTAACTTAAGAGATGAAACCTAGGTAACATTCAAGTAAATCTTCTCTGTACTCTCTCTATTTTGTTGACATCTTTCCTATAATTTGGTGACCAGAACTGTACACAATACTCCAAATTTGGCCTCCCCAATGCCTTGTACAATTTCAGCATTACATCCCAATTCCTATACTCAATGCTCTGATTAATAAAGGTCAGCATACCAAAAGCTTTCTTCATCATCCTAGCTACATGAGATTCCACCTTCAGGGAACTATGCACCATTATTCCCAGATCACTCTGTTCTACTGCATTCTTCAATGCCCTACCATTTACCATGTATGTCCTATTTTGATTAGTCCTACCAAAATGTAGCACCTCACATTTTTCAGCATTAAACTCCATCTGCCATCTTTCAGCCCACTCTTCCAACTGGCCTAAATCTCTCTGCAAGCATTGAAAACCTACTTCATTATCCACAACGCCACCTATCTTAGTATCATCTGCATACTTACTAATCCAATTTACAACCCCATCATCCAGATCATTAATGTATATGACAAACAACATTGGACCCAGTACAGAGCCCTGAGGCACACCACTAGTCACCGGGCTGCAACCTGACACCCAGTTATCCACCATCACTCTCTGGCATCTTCCATCCAGCCATTGCTGAATCCATTTAACTATTTCCATATTAATACCTACCTAACGATTGAACCTTCCTAACTAACCTTCTGTGTGGGACCTTGTCCACTGACCACTGCCTATGTCTTCCTCCCTGTCCTTTCGATACAGAGTTTGTCCTTTGATGTTAAGCTCCGAACTATGGCCGCTTTTCAGCCACGACTCAGTGATGCTCACAACGTCATACCGACCAATCTCTAATTGCACCACGAGTTTGCTCACCTTATTCCGAATGCTACGTGTATTTAAATACAGCACCTTCAGTCCTGCATTCTTTGCCCTTTTGAATTTTGCCTCTGTGGTACAATTTAACTCTTTATTCTGTCTGCATTTGTACTCAGTCAACGGCTTGTCCTTCCTTACATTTATGTTACACCCATCATCTACTTGTAAACCTGCTGGCTCATCCTCAATGCTATCATCCCGGTCCCCATCCTCCTGCCGCATTAGTTTAAACCTCTCCCAATTCCACAGATTCGCCACCCTCCAGCTAAAGACATCCCTATTCATCTCTTTTCTATTTTGACATCCTTCTATTCCAGGGCTGTGCATTCTGATCCTAAACTCCCACACTATAGGAAACATCCTCTTCACATCCACTCTAGGCCTTTCAATATTCAATGAGATCCCCTCTCATTCTTCAAAACTCCAGCAAGTACAGGCCCAGAGGCATCAAGTGCTCCTCCTATGTAAACCCTGTCATACCCAGATAATTTTCTTAAACCTCTTCAATGCCAGCACATCCTTTCTTAGATAAGTCTCCAAAACTGCTTGCAATAATAATGCCTTATAAAGCCTCAGTATTACATCCTTACTTTTATATTCTAGTCCTCTTGAAATGAATGCTAACATTGTATTTGCCCTCCTTACCATCCACTCATTCCACCATCTGGTTTTCTTATTGTCTTGGATATCCCGTCTAATTTCTTTTTAAATGCAAATTGATTTCAGGGGTGAAAGTTATAACCATTGCCACACTGTGCGTGTAACACTGAACCCCTACTTTGCATACATTTCACATCATTAATGATACAACACTGCCAGTACAAAGTATGTACTGGCCAATTTTGAAACGAGACATCGCACGAGGCTCAATGGCAGCTGCGCTGAGCTAAACGATCTGAGTTTCAGATTGAGACAGCCTATATTATTCCGTATGCAAAGATAGATTAAAGGAACCTATAATCTTTCTCAGGAGCCTTTTAATCTGATCGGTGTATGTCTGGAAGCCTCGAGTCGCTTCACAATCCAGGCCACCTGGTTGAAGGAGGCTTGGAGAAAGTGAAAGGGGATAGACGAAGTAACAATCTATCAGAATTGGGTGAAGGGGCTTGTGCAGGAACACTTGGTCACACTCTCAACTGCCTTCATGTTGAAAATCAAAAAATAAAGACAGCAAATTCTGGGAATCGCTGTCCTGCATCTCGTGAAGTTTTTTCTGCATCTTTCTTCTTGCATTGGTAAAGGTATCTTTCTTGGCTAGCGACGTGGGGTCGTTCTGATGCGCTCTGTAATGTTGATGTTTCTCCGTTAGTAGTGCCTGTATTTCTTCATCATTCTCATCGAACCAGTCTTGGTTTCTTCGGGTTGCTGGTCCGAGATGTTTGATCGCGGTAGCGCAGACAGCGTCTCTGAAGGCCATCCACTGTTCCTCAACGCTGGTCCCATCATCCTGTGGTGTGTCTGGCAGTCTGCCTTCAAGATCATCGATGAGTTCTTCTGCAACCCTGCTGCTTTTCAGCTTGGAGACATTCAGCCTCTTTGCAGTCTTCTGCCCTTGGGTTCTGTTGTAGGTCGACCGCTATGAGGGATCCCCACCAGCCGCGGTAAGCTGGCCAGGGTGAAGTATCCGTACCTGCTGCTTCGCCACTCCCCCATCGCCACAGGACTTCAGGTTGCGCGTTGGGTGTGAAGTCATGACTTGTGCTTGACGTGGATTAAAGTGAGGGAGAGTTGCGCAGGTCATCAGCCTCACTCTCTCGTCCCGGCCCATCTGGACCCAGTGGCAAGACATAGGTCAGGATGCAGTGGATGGCCAGCAGTGTTCTGTGTGTCTCACTGTGCCCTCTTAGCGCTCCACCACGCATTGCTGAGATTCGCCTTTCTGTCCGTTGAACCAGTGATGGTTTCTTCCGCACAGTCAGCCGAATCCAGGCTTCACACGCTAGGTAGACAAGCCCTGAGTGTTGTGGTTCTACAGTCGTTCATGCGGCGTGCTCGCAAGCCTCCCTACCCATTGTTGGGCATCCTCATCCGCCCTTGCACACGTTGGGAGATGTCTCCTCTTCCGCCTGCTCCGCCGTTGGGATGAACACCTTGGTTACTGGCCTAGGGAAGTGGGCTCGCAGCTCGCCGCTGCGCTGGCCGTACTGGGCAGCGGGGGCAGGCATCGGCGGTCGCGACGAGCGGCAGGCCAGCTCCAGGCCTCTGGCCTCGCCCCCTCTGCCCGCTGCCACGTCGCGCTGACTGCAGGCCACCGACCACACAGATAAACCAGGTGGGACAGGCACCACACAGAAATAAACCAGGTGGGACAGGCACCACACAGATAAACCAGGAGGGACAGGAACCACACAGATAAACCAGGTGGGACAGACACCACACAGGTAAACCATGTGAGACAGGCAGCACACAGGTAAACCATGTGAGACAGGCATCACACAGGTAAACGAGGTGAGACAGGCACCACAAAGATAAAGAAGGTGAAATAGTTGGGACAGACACCACAGAGATAAGCCAGGTGGGACAGGCACCACACAGATAAACCAGGTGGGACAGGCGCCACACAGATAAACCAGGTGGGACAGACGCCACACAGATAAACCAGGTGGGACAGACGCCACACAGATAAACCAGGTGGGACAGGCACCACACAGATAAACCAGGTGCAGTAGTTGGGAAAAGGCACCACACAGATAAACCAGGTGAGACAGACACCACACTGATAAACCTGGTGAGACAGACACCATACTAATAAACCAGGTGAGACAGGCACCTCATAGATAAAACAGGTGAGACAAACAACACACTGATAAACCAGGTGAAGTAGTTGGGACAGACACCACACAGATAAACCAGGTGAAGTAGTTGGGACAGACACCACACGGATAAACCAGGTGGAACAGGCACCTCACAGATAAACCAGCTGCAGCACTTCGGACACACAACTCACCCACAAAGCAGGTGAGACAGGCACCATACAGGTGAACCAGCTGGTACAGGCACCACACAGA
Organism: Mobula birostris; assembly: GCF_030028105.1. NCBI lineage: Eukaryota > Metazoa > Chordata > Chondrichthyes > Myliobatiformes > Myliobatidae > Mobula > Mobula birostris. Next base: position 13,780 of record NW_027274303.1, on the reverse strand, counting down.
TAAACCAGCTGGGAAAGACACCACACAGATAAACCAAATAAGACAGGCAGCACTCAGATAAACCAGATAAAGCAGGTGAGACAGGCACCACACAGATAAACCAGGAGAAGTGGTTTGGACAGGCACCACACAGATAAAGCAGGTGAAGTAGTTGGGAAAAGCACGATACAGATAAACCAGGTGAGATAAGCACCCCACAGATAAACCAGGTGAGACTGGCACCACGCAGGTTAAGCAGCTGGTACAGGCACCACACAGATAAACCAGGTGAGACTGGCACCACGCAGGTTAACCAGCTGGTACAGGCACCACACTGATAAACCAGTTGCGATAGGCACCACATAGATAAGCCAGGTGAGACAGGCACCACACAGATAAACCAGGTGAGACAGACACCACACAGATTAACCAAGTGGGACAGACACCACACAGATAAGCCAGTTGAGACAGACACCTCAGAAATAAACCAGGTGGGACAGCCACCACCAGATAAACCAGGTGAGATAGACACGACAAAGATAAACCAGGAGAAGTAGTTCGGACAGGCACCACACAGATAAACCAGGTGAAGTAGTTGGGACAGGCACCACGCAGGTAAACCAGCTGCTACAGGCACCACACAGATAACCCAACTGGGACAGGCAGCACATAGATAAACCAGGTGCATTAGTTGGCACCGACACCACACAGACAAACCAGGTGAGATAGGCACCACACAGATAAACCAAGTGAGACAGGCACAACACTGATAAAACAGGTGAAGTAGTTGGGCAGGCACCACACAGATAAACCAGCTGGTACAGGGACCACGCAGATAAACCAGCTGGGACAGGCAGCACTCAGCTAAACCAGATAAAGTAGTTGGGATAGACACCACACAGATAAACCAGGTGAGATAGGCACCACACAGATAAACCAGGTGGGACAGAAGCCACACAGATAAACCAGGTGGGACAGACGCCACACAGATAAACCAGGTGCAGTAGTTGGGAAAAGGCACCACACTGATAAACCAGGTGAGACAGACACCACACTGATAAACCTGGTGAGACAGACACCATACTAATAAACCAGGTGAGACAGGCACCTCATAGATAAAACAGGTGAGACAAACAACACACTGATAAACCAGGTGAAGTAGTTGGGACAGACACCACACAGATAAACCAGGTGACACAGGAACCACACAGATCAACCAGGTGAGACAGGCAACACACAGATAAACCAGGTGGAACAGACACCACACAGATAAACCAGCTGCAGCACTTCGGACACACAACTCACCCACAAAGCAGGTGAGACAGGCACCATACAGGTGAACCAGCTGGTACAGGCACCACACAGATAAACCAGCTGGGACAGACACCACACAGATAAACCAAATAAGACAGGCAGCACTCAGATAAACCAGGTAAAGTAGTTGGGACAGACACCACACAGATAAACCATGTGAAAAAGGTACCGCACAGATAAAGCAGGTGAGACAGGCACCACACAGATAAACCAGGAGAAGTTGCTCGGACAGGCACCACACGGATAAAGCAGGTGAAGTAGTTGGGAAAAGCACGATACAGATAAACCAGGTGAGATAAGCACCCCACAGAAGAACCAGGTGAGACTGGCACCACGCAGGTTAACCAGCTGGTACAGGCACCACACAGATAAACCAGTTGCGATAGGCACCACATAAGATAAACCAGGTGAGACTGACACCACACAGATAAACCAGTTGCAATAGGCACCACATAGATAAACCAGGTGAGACAGGCACCACACAGATAAACCAGGTGAAGTAGTTGGGACAGGCACCACACAGATAAACCAGGTGAGACAGACACCACACAGATTAACCAAGTGGGACAGACACCACACAGATAAACCAGGTGAGACAGACACCACACAGATTAACCAAGTGGGACAGACACCACACAGATAAACCAGGTGAGACAGACACCACACAGATAAACCAGGTGAAATATTTGGGACAGATACCACACAGACAAACCAGGTGAGACAGGCACCACACTGATAAACCAGGTGAGACAAACACCACACAGATAAACCAGGTGAAGTAGTTGGGACAGACACCACACAGATAAACCAGGTGAAATAGTTGGGACAGATACCACACAGATAAACCAGATGAGACAGGCACCACACTGATAAACCAGGTGAGACAAACACCACACAGATGAACCAGGTGAAGTAGTTGGGACAGACAACACACAGATAAACCAGGTGAAATAGCTGGGACAGATACCACACAGATAAACCAGTTGCGACAGACACCACACAGATAAACCAGATGAGACAGGCAACACAAAGATAAACCAGGTGAAGTAGTTGTGACAGACACCACACAGATAAACCAGGTGACACAGACACCACACAGATAAACCAGGTGAAATAGTTGGGATAGATACCACACAGATGAACCAGGTGAGACAGGCACCACATTGATAAACCAGGTGAGACAAACACCACACAGATAAACCAGATGAAGTAGTTGGGACAGACACCACAGTGATAAACCAGGTGAGACAGGCACCACACAGATAAACCAGGTGAAGTAGTTGGGACAGACACCACACGGATAAACCAGGTGGAACAGGCACCTCACAGATAAACCAGCTGCAGCACTTCGGACACACAACTCACCAACAAAGCAGGTGAGATAGGCACCACACAGATAAACCAGGTGAGACAGGCACGATGCAGGTGAACCAGCTGGTACAGGCACCACACAGATAAACCAGCTGGGACAGGCAGCACTCAGATAAACCAGGTAAAGTAGTTGGGACAGACACCACACAGATAAACCAGGTGAGACTGGCACCACGCAGGTTAACCAGCTGGTACAGGCACCACACAGATAAACCAGGTGAGACAGGCACCAAACAGATAAACCAGGTGAAGTGGTTGCGACAGGCACCACACAGATAAACCAGGTGAGACAGGCACCACACAGATAAACCAGGAGAGACACGCAACATACAGATAAACCAGGAGGGACAGACACCACACAGATAAACCAGGTGGGACAGACACCACACAGATAAACCAGGTGAGACAGGCACCACACAGATAAACCAGGTGAAGTGGTTGCGACAGGCACCACACAGATAAACCAGGTGAGACAGGCACCACACAGATAAACCAGGTGAAGTAGTTGCGACAGGCACCACACAGATAAACCAGGTGAAGTAGTTGCGACAGGCACCACACAGATAAAACAGGTGAGACAGACACCACACAGATAAACCAGGTGGGACAGGCACCACACAGATAAACTAGGTGAGACAGACACCACACTAATAAACCAGGTGAGACAGGCACCTGATAGATAAAACAGGTGAGACAAACAACACACTGATAAACCAGGTGAAGTAGTTGGGTCAGACACCACACAGATAAACCAGGTGAGACAGACACCACACAGATTAACCAAGTGGGACAGACACCACACAGATAAACCAGTTGAGACAGACACCACAGAAATAAACCAGGTTGGACAGCCACCACCAGATAAACCAGGTGAGATAGACACGACAAAGACAAACCAGGAGATGTAGTTCGGACAGGCACCACACAGATAAACTAGTTGGGGCAGGCACCACGCAGGTAAACCAGGTGAGACAGGCACCACGCAGGTAAACCAGCTGGTACAGGCACCACACAGATAACCCAACTGGGAGAGGCAGCACATAGATAAACCAGGTGAATTAGTTGGCACCGACATCACACAGACAAACCAGGTGAGATAGGCACCACACAGGTAAACCAGCTGAGACAGGCACCACACAGATAAACCAACTGAGATAGGCACAACACTGATAAAACAGGTGAAGTAGTTGGGCAGACACGACACAGATAAACCAGGTGAAGCTGTTGGGATAGTCACCACACAGATAAACCAGGTGAGACAGGCACCATACAGATAAACCAGGTGGGACATACACCACACAGATAAACCAGGTGAAGCAGTTGTGACAGATGCCACAGAGATAAACCAGGTGGGACAGTCACCACACAGATAAACTAGTTGTGACAGGCACCACACAGATAAACTAGTTGGGACAGGCACCACACAAATAAACCAGGTGACGCAGACACCACACAGATAAACCAGGTGAAATAGTTGGGACAGATACCACACAGATAAACCAGGTGAGACAGGCACCACACTGATAAACCAGGTGAGACAAACACCACACAGATAAACCAGGTGAAGTAGTTGGTACAGACACCACACACATAAACCAGGTGAAATAGTTGGGACAGATACCACACAGATAAACCAGGTGAGACAGACACCACACTGATAAACCTGGTGAGACAGACACCATACTAATAAACCAGGTGAGACAGGCACCTCATAGATAAAACAGGTGAGACAAACAACACACTGATAAACCAGGTGAAGTAGTTGGGACAGACACCACACAGATAAACCAGGTGAAGTAGTTGGGACAGACACCACACAGATAAACCAGGTGCAGTAGTTGGGAAAAGGCACCACACAGATAAACCAGGTGAGACAGACACCACACTGATAAACCTGGTGAGACAGACACCATACTAATAAACCAGGTGAGACAGGCACCTCATAGATAAAACAGGTGAGACAAACAACACACTGATAAACCAGGTGAAGTAGTTGGGACAGACACCACACAAATAAACCAGGTGACACAGGAACCACACAGATCAACCAGGTGCAGTAGTTGGGAAAAGGCACCATACAGATAAACCAGGTGGGACATACACCACACAGATAAACCAGGTGAAGCAGTTGTGACAGATGCCACAGAGATAAACCAGGTGGGACAGTCACCACACAGATAAACTAGTTGTGACAGGCACCACACAGATAAACTAGTTGGGACAGGCACCACACAAATAAACCAGGTGACGCAGACACCACACAGATAAACCAGGTGAAATAGTTGGGACAGATACCACACAGATAAACCAGGTGAGACAGGCACCACACTGATAAACCAGGTGAGACAAACACCACACAGATAAACCAGGTGAAGTAGTTGGTACAGACACCACACACATAAACCAGGTGAAATAGTTGGGACAGATACCACACAGATAATCCAGGTGAGACAGGCACCACACTGATAAACCAGGTGAGAGAAACACCACACAGATAAACCAGGTGAAGTAGTTCGGACAGACACCAGACAGATAAACCAGGTGAGACAGGCACCACACAGATAAACCAGGTGAGATAGACACCACACAGATCAAGTAGGTGAGTCAGGCACCACACAGATAAACCAGGTGGGACATGCACCCCACAGAAAAACGAGGTGAGACAGACACACAGATAAACCAGGTGGGAAAGGCAACACAGATAAACCAGCTGAAGTAGTAGGGACAGACACCACACAGGTAAACCAGGTGAGACAAACAACACACAGATAAACCAGGTGAGACAGGCACCACGCAGGTAATCAGCTGGTACAGGCACCATACAGATAAACCAGCTGGTACAGGCACTACACAGGTAAAGCAGCTGAGACAGGCACCACACAGATAAACCAGATGAGATAGACATGACACAGATAAACCAGGAGAAGTGGTTCGGACAGGCACCACACAGAAAAATGAGGTGAAGTAGTTGGGACAAGGACGACACAGAAAAACCAGGTGAGATAAGCACCCCACAGATAAACCAGGTGAGACAGGCACCACACAGGAAAACCAGCTGAGACAGGCACCACACAGATAAACCAGGTGAAGTAGTTGGGACAGGCACCACACAGATAAACCAGGTGAAGTAGTTGTGACAGGCACTACACAGATAAACCAGGTGAGACAGGCACCACACAGATAAACCAGGCGAAGTAGTTGGGACAGACACCACACAAATAAACCAGGTGGGACAGACACCACACAGATAAACCAGGTGACACAGACACCATACAGATAAACCAGGTGCAGTAGCTGGGAGAGGCACCACACTGATAAACCAGTTGAGACAGACACCGCAAGGATCAACCAGATGGGACAGACACCACACAGATAAACCTGGTGAAGTAGTTGGGACAGACACCACACAGGTAAACCAGGTGAGACAGACACCACACAGATAAACCAGGTGAAAGAGTTCGGACAGATACCACACAGATAAACCAGGTGAGACAGGCACACACTGATAAACCAGGTGAGAGAAACACCACACAGTTAAACCAGGTGAAGTAGTTGGGACAGACACCACACAGATAAACCAGGTGAGACAGGCACCACACAGATCAAGCAGGTGAGACAGGCAACATACAGATAAACCAGGTGAGAAAGGCACCACACAGATAAACCAGGTGAAGTAGTTGCGACAGGCACCACACAGATAAACCAGGTGAGACAGGCACCACACAGATAAACCAGGTGAAGTAGTTGCGACAGGCACCACACAGATTAACCAGGTGAAGTAGTGGTGACAGGCACCACACAGATAAAACAGGTGAGACAGACACCACACAGATAAACCAGGTGGGACAGGCACCACACAGATAAACTAGGTGAGACAGACACCACACTAATAAACCAGGTGAGACAGGCACCTCATAGATAAAACAGGTGAGACAAACAACACACTGATAAACCAGGTGAAGTAGTTGGGTCAGACACCACACAGATAAACCAGGTGAGACAGACACCACACAGATTAACCAAGTGGGACAGACACCACACAGATAAACCAGTTGAGACAGACACCACAGAAATAAACCAGGTTGGACAGCCACCACCAGATAAACCAGGTGAGATAGACACGACAAAGACAAACCAGGAGATGTAGTTCGGACAGGCACCACACAGATAAACTAGTTGGGGCAGGCACCACGCAGGTAAACCAGGTGAGACAGGCACCACGCAGGTAAACCAGCTGGTACAGGCACCACACAGATAACCCAACTGGGAGAGGCAGCACATAGATAAACCAGGTGAATTAGTTGGCACCGACATCACACAGACAAACCAGGTGAGATAGGCACCACACAGGTAAACCAGCTGAGACAGGCACCACACAGATAAACCAACTGAGATAGGCACAACACTGATAAAACAGGTGAAGTAGTTGGGCAGACACGACACAGATAAACCAGGTGAAGCTGTTGGGATAGTCACCACACAGATAAACCAGGTGAGACAGGCACCATACAGATAAACCAGGTGGGACATACACCACACAGATAAACCAGGTGAAGCAGTTGTGACAGATGCCACAGAGATAAACCAGGTGGGACAGTCACCACACAGATAAACTAGTTGTGACAGGCACCACACAGATAAACTAGTTGGGACAGGCACCACACAAATAAACCAGGTGACGCAGACACCACACAGATAAACCAGGTGAAATAGTTGGGACAGATACCACACAGATAAACCAGGTGAGACAGGCACCACACTGATAAACCAGGTGAGACAAACACCACACAGATAAACCAGGTGAAGTAGTTGGTACAGACACCACACACATAAACCAGGTGAAATAGTTGGGACAGATACCACACAGATAAACCAGGTGAGACAGACACCACACTGATAAACCTGGTGAGACAGACACCATACTAATAAACCAGGTGAGACAGGCACCTCATAGATAAAACAGGTGAGACAAACAACACACTGATAAACCAGGTGAAGTAGTTGGGACAGACACCACACAGATAAACCAGGTGAAGTAGTTGGGACAGACACCACACAGATAAACCAGGTGCAGTAGTTGGGAAAAGGCACCACACAGATAAACCAGGTGAGACAGACACCACACTGATAAACCTGGTGAGACAGACACCATACTAATAAACCAGGTGAGACAGGCACCTCATAGATAAAACAGGTGAGACAAACAACACACTGATAAACCAGGTGAAGTAGTTGGGACAGACACCACACAAATAAACCAGGTGACACAGGAACCACACAGATCAACCAGGTGCAGTAGTTGGGAAAAGGCACCATACAGATAAACCAGGTGGGACATACACCACACAGATAAACCAGGTGAAGCAGTTGTGACAGATGCCACAGAGATAAACCAGGTGGGACAGTCACCACACAGATAAACTAGTTGTGACAGGCACCACACAGATAAACTAGTTGGGACAGGCACCACACAAATAAACCAGGTGACGCAGACACCACACAGATAAACCAGGTGAAATAGTTGGGACAGATACCACACAGATAAACCAGGTGAGACAGGCACCACACTGATAAACCAGGTGAGACAAACACCACACAGATAAACCAGGTGAAGTAGTTGGTACAGACACCACACACATAAACCAGGTGAAATAGTTGGGACAGATACCACACAGATAAACCAGGTGAGACAGACACCACACTGATAAACCTGGTGAGACAGACACCATACTAATAAACCAGGTGAGACAGGCACCTCATAGATAAAACAGGTGAGACAAACAACACACTGATAAACCAGGTGAAGTAGTTGGGACAGACACCACACAGATAAACCAGGTGAAGTAGTTGGGACAGACACCACACAGATAAACCAGGTGCAGTAGTTGGGAAAAGGCACCACACAGATAAACCAGGTGAGACAGACACCACACTGATAAACCTGGTGAGACAGACACCATACTAATAAACCAGGTGAGACAGGCACCTCATAGATAAAACAGGTGAGACAAACAACACACTGATAAACCAGGTGAAGTAGTTGGGACAGACACCACACAAATAAACCAGGTGACACAGGAACCACACAGATCAACCAGGTGCAGTAGTTGGGAAAAGGCACCATACAGATAAACCAGGTGGGACATACACCACACAGATAAACCAGGTGAAGCAGTTGTGACAGATGCCACAGAGATAAACCAGGTGGGACAGTCACCACACAGATAAACTAGTTGTGACAGGCACCACACAGATAAACTAGTTGGGACAGGCACCACACAAATAAACCAGGTGACGCAGACACCACACAGATAAACCAGGTGAAATAGTTGGGACAGATACCACACAGATAAACCAGGTGAGACAGGCACCACACTGATAAACCAGGTGAGACAAACACCACACAGATAAACCAGGTGAAGTAGTTGGTACAGACACCACACACATAAACCAGGTGAAATAGTTGGGACAGATACCACACAGATAATCCAGGTGAGACAGGCACCACACTGATAAACCAGGTGAGAGAAACACCACACAGATAAACCAGGTGAAGTAGTTCGGACAGACACCAGACAGATAAACCAGGTGAGACAGGCACCACACAGATAAACCAGGTGAGATAGACACCACACAGATCAAGTAGGTGAGTCAGGCACCACACAGATAAACCAGGTGGGACATGCACCCCACAGAAAAACGAGGTGAGACAGACACACAGATAAACCAGGTGGGAAAGGCAACACAGATAAACCAGCTGAAGTAGTAGGGACAGACACCACACAGGTAAACCAGGTGAGACAAACAACACACAGATAAACCAGGTGAGACAGGCACCACGCAGGTAATCAGCTGGTACAGGCACCATACAGATAAACCAGCTGGTACAGGCACTACACAGGTAAAGCAGCTGAGACAGGCACCACACAGATAAACCAGATGAGATAGACATGACACAGATAAACCAGGAGAAGTGGTTCGGACAGGCACCACACAGAAAAATGAGGTGAAGTAGTTGGGACAAGGACGACACAGAAAAACCAGGTGAGATAAGCACCCCACAGATAAACCAGGTGAGACAGGCACCACACAGGAAAACCAGCTGAGACAGGCACCACACAGATAAACCAGGTGAAGTAGTTGGGACAGGCACCACACAGATAAACCAGGTGAAGTAGTTGTGACAGGCACTACACAGATAAACCAGGTGAGACAGGCACCACACAGATAAACCAGGCGAAGTAGTTGGGACAGACACCACACAAATAAACCAGGTGGGACAGACACCACACAGATAAACCAGGTGACACAGACACCATACAGATAAACCAGGTGCAGTAGCTGGGAGAGGCACCACACTGATAAACCAGTTGAGACAGACACCGCAAGGATCAACCAGATGGGACAGACACCACACAGATAAACCTGGTGAAGTAGTTGGGACAGACACCACACAGGTAAACCAGGTGAGACAGACACCACACAGATAAACCAGGTGAAAGAGTTCGGACAGATACCACACAGATAAACCAGGTGAGACAGGCACACACTGATAAACCAGGTGAGAGAAACACCACACAGTTAAACCAGGTGAAGTAGTTGGGACAGACACCACACAGATAAACCAGGTGAGACAGGCACCACACAGATCAAGCAGGTGAGACAGGCAACATACAGATAAACCAGGTGAGAAAGGCACCACACAGATAAACCAGGTGAAGTAGTTGCGACAGGCACCACACAGATAAACCAGGTGAGACAGGCACCACACAGATAAACCAGGTGAAGTAGTTGCGACAGGCACCACACAGATTAACCAGGTGAAGTAGTGGTGACAGGCACCACACAGATAAAACAGGTGAGACAGACACCACACAGATAAACCAGGTGGGACAGGCACCACACAGATAAACAAGGTGAAAGAGTTCGGATAGATACCACACAGATAAACCAGGTGAGACAGGCACACACTGATAAACCAGGTGAGAGAAACACCACACAGAGAAACCTGGTGAAGTAGTTGGGACAGACACCACACAGATAAACCAGGTGAGACAGGCACCACACAGATCAAGCAGGAGAGGCAGGCACCACACAGATAAACCAGTTGGGACAGACACACACAGATAAACCAGGTGGGACAGACACCACACAGATAAACCAGGTGAGCCAGACACCACACAGATAAACCAGGTGAGACAGGCACCACACAGATAAACCAGGTGAAGTAGTTGCGACAGGCACCACACAGATAAAACTGGTGAGACAGACACCACACAGATAAACCAGGTGGGACAGGCACCACACAGATAAACCAGGTGAGACAGGCACCACACAGATCAAGCAGGAGAGGCAGGCACCACACAGATAAACCAGTTGCGACAGGCACCACACAGATAAAACAGGTGAGACAGGCAACGTACAGATAAACCAGGTGAGACAGGCACCACACAGATAAACCAGGTAAAGTAGTTGCGACAGGCACCACACAGATAAACCAGGTGAGACAGGCACCACACAGATAAACCAGGTGAAGTAGTTGCGACAGGCACCACACAGATAAACCAGGTGAAGTAGTTGCGACAGGCACCACACAGATAAAACAGGTGAGACAGACTCCACACAGATAAACCAGGTTGGAAAGCCACCACCAGATAAACCAGGTGAGATAGACACGACAAAGACAAACCAGGAGATGTAGTTCGGACAGGCACCACACAGATAAACTAGCTGGGACAGGCACGACACAGGTAAACCAGGTGAGACAGGCACCACGCAGGTAAACCAGCTGGTACAGGCACCACACAGATAACCCAACTGGGACAGGCAGCACATAGATATACCCAGGAGAATTAGTTGGCACCGACGCCACACAGACAAACCAGGTGAGATAGGCACAACACAGGTAAACCAGCTGAGACAGGCACCACACAGATAAACCAAGTGAGACAGGCACAACACTGATAAAACAGGTGAAATAGTTGGGCAGACACAACACAGATAAACCAGGTGAAGCTGTTGGGACAGGTCACCACACAGATAAACCAGGTGAGAACAGGCACCATACAGATAAACCAGGTGGGACATACACCACACAGATAAACCAGGTGAAGCAGTTGTGACAGATGCCACAGAGATAAACCAGGTGGGACAGTCACCACACAGATAAACTAGTTGGGACAGGCACCACACAGATAAACTAGTTGGGACAGGCACAACACAAATAAACCAGATGACACAGACACCACACAGGTAAAACAGGTGAAATAGTTGGGACAGATACCATACAGATAAACCAGGTGAGACAGGCACCACACTGATAAAGCAGGTGAGACAAACACCACACAGATAAACCAGGTGAAGTAGTTGGTACAGACACCACACACATAAACCAGGTGAAATAGTTGGGACAGATACCACACAGATAATCCAGGTGAGACAGGCACCACACTGATAACCAGGTGAGAGAAACACCACACAGATAAACCAGGTGAAGTAGTTCGGACAGACACCACACAGATAAACCAGGTGAGACAGGCACCACACAGATAAACCAGGTGAGATAGACACCACAGAGATCAAGTAGGTGAGTCAGGCACCACACAGATAAACCAGGTGGGACATGCACCACACAGAAAAACGAGGTGAGACAGACACACAGATAAACCAGGTGGGAAAGGCAACACAGATAAACCAGCTGAAGTAGTAGGGACAGACACCACACAGGTAAACCAGGGTGAGACAAACAACACACAGATAACCAGGTGAGACAGGCACCACGCAGGTAAACCAGCTGGTACAGGCACCATACAGATAAACCAGCTGGTACAGGCACCACACAGATAAACCAGCTGGGACAGGCAGCACTCAGGTAAACCAGGTAAAGTAGTTGGGATAGACAGCACACAGATAAACCAGGTGAGATAGGCACTACACAGGTAAAGCAGCTGAGACAGGCACCACACAGATAAACCAGGTGAGACAGGCACCACACAGATAAAACAGGTGAGACAGACACCACACAGATAAACCAGGTGGGACAGGGACCACACAGATAAACAAGGTGAAAGAGTTCGGACAGATACCATCACAGATAAACCAGGTGAGACAGGCACACACTGATAAACCAGGTGAGAGAAACAACACACAGATAAACCTGGTGAAGTAGTTGGGACAGACACCACACAGATAAACCAGGTGAGACAGGCACCACACAGATCAAGCAGGAGAGGCAGGCACATACAGATAAACCAGTTGGGACAGAAACACACAGATAAACCAGGTGGGACAGACACCACACAGATAAACCAGGTGAGACAGGCACCACACAGATAAACCAGGTGAAGTAGTTGCGACAGGCACCACACAGATAAACCAGGTGAGACAGGCACCACACAGATCAAGCAGGAGAGGCAGGCACCATACAGATAAACCAGTTGGGACAGAAACACACAGATAAACCAGGTGGGACAGACACCACACAGATAAACCAGGTGAGACAGGCACCACACAGATAAACCGAGGTGAAGTAGTTGCGACAGTCACCACACAGATAAAACAGGTGAGACAGACACCACACAGATAAACCAGGTGGGACAGGCACCACACAGATAAACCAGGTGAGACAGGCACCACACAGATCAAGCAGGAGAGGCAGGCACCACACAGATAAACCAGTTGCGACAGGCACCACACAGATAAAGCAGGTGAGACAGGCAACATACAGATAAACCAGGTGAGACAGGCACCACACAGATAAACCAGGTAAAGTAGTTGCGACAGGCACCACACAGATAAACCAGGTGAGACAGGCACCACACAGATAACCCAACTGGGACAGGCAGCACATAGATATACCAGGAGAATTAGTTGGCACCGACGCCACACAGACAAACCAGGTGAGATAGGCACAACACAGGTAAACCAGCTGAGACAGGCACCACACAGATAAACCAAGTGAGGACAGGCACAACACTGATAAAGAGGTGAAATAGTTGGGCAGACACAACACAGATAAACCAGGTGAAGCTGTTGGGACAGTCACCACACAGATAAACCAGGTGAGACAGGCACCATACAGATAAACCAGGTGGGACATACACCACACAGATAAACC
>NW_027274302.1:0-113360 GCF_030028105.1 Mobula birostris | reverse complement strand
TTGACATAAAAGTAGTATACATTTCAATTGTACTCAAAAGTCCTGACTGCAAACTTAATGCAAACAGACTTGGTTAACTTCCCAGATGAGTATGACTAGGTTTAAAGTTTTTCATGCCTGAGTTCATCAAGACAAAAAAGTTACTTTCTCAGTACTACTATGCTCTGACATTAAGGTAGTATACATCTCAATTTTACACCAAAGTACTTACTGCAAACTAATGGAAACACCTTAGGTTAACTTCCCACATGATTATGAGTAGTTTGAAAGTTGATTCATGGCTGTACACATCAACACAAAAAAGTTGTTATCTCAGTGCATGTAATGCTTAGACAATACAAATAGTATACATTTCAATTTTACACCAAAGTACTTACTGCAAACCTAATGGAAACAACTTAGATTAACTTCCCATATGATTCTGAGATGTCTGAAAGTTGTTTCATACCTGTGCACATCAAGACAAAAAAGTTGTTTTCTCAGTGCATGCAATGCTTTTACAATACAAATAGTATACATTTCAATTTTACACCAAAGCACTTACTGCAAACCTAATGGAAACACCTTAGGTCAACTTTCCACATGATTATGAGTAGTTTGAAAGTTGTTTCATGGCTGTACACATCAACACAAAAAAGTTGTTATCTCAGTGCATGCAATGCTTAGACAATTCAAATAGTATACATTTCAATTTTACACCAAAGCACTTACTGCAAACCTAATGGAAACAACTTAGGTTAACTTCCCACAAGATTCTGAGATGTCTGAAAGTTGTTTCATAGCTGTGCACATAAAGACAAAAAAGTTGATTTCACAGTGAATAGAATGCTTTGACATAAAAGTAGTATACATTTCAATTGTACTCAAAAGTCCTGACTGCAAACCTAATGCAAACAGATTTGGTTGACTTCCCAGATGAGTATGACTAGGTTTAAAGTTGTTTCATGCCTCAGTTCATCAAGACAAAAAAGTTAATTTCTCAGTACTACTATGCTCTGACTTTAAGGTAGTATACATCTCAATTTTACACCAAAGTACTTACTGCAAACTAATGGAAACACCTTAGGTTAACTTCCCACATGATTATGAGTAGTTTGAAAGTTGTTTCATGGCTGTACACATCAACACAAAAAAGTTGTTATCTCTGTGCATGCAGTGCTTAAACAATACAAATAGTATACATTTCAATATTACTCCAAAGCACTTACTGCAAACCTAATGGAAACACTTTAATTTAACTTCCCACATGATTCTGAGATGTCTGAAAGTTGTTTCATAGCTGTGCACATAAAGACAAAAAAGTTGATTTCACAGTGAATAGAATGCTTTGACATAAAAGTAGTATACATTTCAATTGTACTCAAAAGTCCTGACTGCAAACCTAATGCAAACAGATTTGGTTGACTTCCCAGATGAGTATGACTAGGTTTAAAGTTGTTTCATGCCTCAGTTCATCAAGACAAAAAAGTTAATTTCTCAGTACTACTATGCTCTGACTTTAAGGTAGTATACATCTCAATTTTACACCAAAGTACTTACTGCAAACTAATGGAAACACCTTAGGTTAACTTCCCACATGATTATGAGTAGTTTGAAAGTTGTATCATGGGCTGTACACATCAACACAAAAAAGTTGTTATCTCAGTGCATGCAATGCTTCGACAATACAAATAGTATGCATTTCAATTTTACACCAAAGTACTTACTGCAAACCTAATGGAAACACCATAGTTTAACTTCCCACATGATTCTGAGATGTCTGAAAGTTGTTTCATAGCTGTGCACATAAAGACAAAAAGTTGATTTCACAGTGAATAGAATGCTTTGACATAAAAGTAGTATACAATTCAATTTTACACCAAAACACTTACTGCAAACCTAATGGAAACACTTTAGGTTAACTTTCCACATGATTATGAGTAGTTTGAAAGTTGTTTCATGGCTGTACACATCAACACAAAAAAGTTGTTATCTCAGTGCATGCAGTGCTTAAACAATACAAATAGTATACATTTCAATATTACTCCAAAGCACTTACTGCAAACCTAATGGAAACACTTTAATTTAACTTCCCACATGATTCTGAGATGTCTGAAAGTTGTTTCATACCTGTGCACATAAAGACAAAAAAGTTGATTTCACAGTGAATAGAATGCTTTGACATAAAAGTAGTATACATTTCAATTGTACTCAAAAGTCCTGACTGCAAACCTAATGCAAACAGATTTGGTTGACTTCCCAGATGAGTATGACTAGGTTTAAAGTTGTTTCATGCCTCACTTCATCAAGACAAAAAAGTTAATTTCTCAGTACGACTATGCTCTGACTTTAAGGTAGTATACATCTCAATTTTACACCAAAGTACTTACTGCAAACTAATGGAAACACCTTAGGTTAACTTCCCACATGATTATGAGTAGTTTGAAAGTTGTTTCATGGCTGTACACATCAACACAAAAAAGTTGTTATCTCAGTGCATGCAATGCTTCGACAATACAAATAGTATGCATTTCAATTTTACACCAAAGTACTTACTGCAAACCTAATGGAAACACCATAGGTTAACTTCCCACATGATTCTGAGATGTCTGAAAGTTGTTTCATACCTGTGCACATAAAGACAAAAAAGTTGATTTCACAGTGAATAGAATGCTTTGACATAAAAGTAGTATACAATTCAATTGTACTCAAAAGTCCTGACTGCAAACCTAATGCAAACAGATTTGGTTGACTTCCCAGATGAGTATGACTAGGTTTAAAGTTGTTTCATGCCTCAGTTCATCAAGACAAAAAAGTTAATTTCTCAGTACTACTATGCTCTGAATTTAAGGTAGTATACATCTCAATTTTACACCAAAGTACTTACTGCAAACTAATGGAAACACCTTAGGTTAACTTCCCACATGATTATGAGTAGTTTGAAAGTTGTTTCATGGCTGTACACATCAACACAAAAAAGTTGTTATCTCAGTGCATGCAATGCTTAGACAATACAGATAGTATACATTTCAATTTTACTCCAAAGCACTTACTGCAAACCTAATGGAAACACCATAGGTTAACTTCCCACATGATTCTGAGATGTCTGAAAGTTGTTTCATAGCTTACACATAAAAGACAAAAAAGTTGATTTCACAGTGAATAGAATGCTTTGACATAAAAGTAGTATACATTTCAATTTTACACCAAAGCACTTACTGCAAACCTAATGGAAACACTTTAGGTTAACTTTCCACATGATTATGAGTAGTTTGAAAGTTGTTTCATGGCTGTACACATCAACACAAAAAAGTTGTTATCTCAGTGCATGCAGTGCTTAAACAATACAAATAGTATACATTTCAATTTTACTCCAAAGCACTTACTGCAAACCTAATGGAAACACTTTAAGTTAACTTCCCACATGATTCTGAGATGTCTGAAAGTTGTTTCATACCTGTGCACATAAAGACAAAAAAGTTGATTTCACAGTGAGTAGAATGATTTGACATAAAAGTAGTATACATTTCAATTGTACTCAAAAGTCCTGACTGCAAACTTAATGCAAACAGATTTGGTTAACTTCCCAGATGAGTATGACTAGGTTTAAAGTTTTTCATGCCTGAGTTCATCAAGACAAAAAAGTTACTTTCTCAGTACTACTATGCTCTGACATTAAGGTAGTATACATCTCAATTTTACACCAAAGTACTTACTGCAAACTAATGGAAACACCTTAGGTTAACTTCCCACATGATTATGAGTAGTTTGAAAGTTGATTCATGGCTGTACACATCAACACAAAAAAGTTGTTATCTCAGTGCATGTAATGCTTAGACAATACAAATAGTATACATTTCAATTTTACACCAAAGTACTTACTGCAAACCTAATGGAAACAACTTAGATTAACTTCCCATATGATTCTGAGATGTCTGAAAGTTGTTTCATACCTGTGCACATCAAGACAAAAAAGTTGTTTTCTCAGTGCATGCAATGCTTTTACAATACAAATAGTATACATTTCAATTTTACACCAAAGCACTTACTGCAAACCTAATGGAAACACCTTAGGTCAACTTTCCACATGATTATGAGTAGTTTGAAAGTTGTTTCATGGCTGTACACATCAACACAAAAAGCTGTTATCTCAGTGCATGCAATGCTTAGACAATTCAAATAGTATACATTTCAATTTTACACCAAAGCACTTACTGCAAACCTAATGGAAACAACTTAGGTTAACTTCCCACATGATTCTGAGATGTCTGAAAGTTGTTTCATAGCTGTGCACATAAAGACAAAAAAGTTGATTTCACAGTGAATAGAATGCTTTGACATAAAAGTAGTATACATTTCAATTGTACTCAAAAGTCCTGACTGCAAACCTAATGCAAACAGATTTGGTTGACTTCCCAGATGAGTATGACTAGGTTTAAAGTTGTTTCATGCCTCAGTTCATCAAGACAAAAAAGTTAATTTCTCAGTACTACTATGCTCTGACTTTAAGGTAGTATACATCTCAATTTTACACCAAAGTACTTACTGCAAACTAATGGAAACACCTTAGGTTAACTTCCCACATGATTATGAGTAGTTTGAAAGTTGTTTCATGGCTGTACACATCAACACAAAAAAGTTGTTATCTCTGTGCATGCAGTGCTTAAACAATACAAATAGTATACATTTCAATTTTACTCCAAAGCACTTACTGCAAACCTAATGGAAACACTTTAATTTAACTTCCCACATGATTCTGAGATGTCTGAAAGTTGTTTCATAGCTGTGCACATAAAGACAAAAAAGTTGATTTCACAGTGAATAGAATGCTTTGACATAAAAGTAGTATACATTTCAATTGTACTCAAAAGTCCTGACTGCAAACCTAATGCAAACAGATTTGGTTGACTTCCCAGATGAGTATGACTAGGTTTAAAGTTGGTTTCATGCCTCACTTCATCAAGACAAAAAAGTTAATTTCTCAGTACGACTATGCTCTGACTTTAAGGTAGTATACATCTCAATTTTACACCAAAGTACTTACTGCAAACTAATGGAAACACCTTAGGTTAACTTCCCACATGCTTATGAGTAGTTTGAAAGTTGTTTCATGGCTGTACACATCAACACAAAAAAGTTGTTATCTCAGTGCATGCAATGCTTCGACAATACAAATAGTATGCATTTCAATTTTACACCAAAGTACTTACTGCAAACCTAATGGAAACACCATAGGTTAACTTCCCACATGATTCTGAGATGTCTGAAAGTTGTTTCATAGCTGTTCACATAAAGACAAAAAAGTTGATTTCACAGTGAATAGAATGCTTTGACATAAAAGTAGTATACAATTCAATTGTACTCAAAAGTCCTGACTGCAAACCTAATGCAAACAGATTTGGTTGACTTCCCAGATGAGTATGACTAGGTTTAAAGTTGTTTCATGCCTCAGTTCATCAAGACAAAAAAGTTAACTTCTCAGTACTACTGTGCTCTGAATTTAAGTAGTATACATCTCAATTTTACACCAAAGTACTTACTGCAAACTAATGGAAACACCTTAGGTTAACTTCCCACATGATTATGAGTAGTTTGAAAGTTGTTTCATGGCTGTACACATCAACACAAAAAAGTTGTTATCTCAGTGCATGCAATGCTTAGACAATACAGATAGTATACATTTCAATTTTACTCCAAAGCACTTACTGCAAACCTAATGGAAACACCATAGGTTAACTTCCCACATGATTCTGAGATGTCTGAAAGTTGTTTCATAGCTTACACATAAAGACAAAAAAGTTGATTTCACAGTGAATAGAATGCTTTGACATAAAAGTAGTATACATTTCAATTTTACACCAAAGCACTTACTGCAAACCTAATGGAAACACCTTAGGTCAACTTTCCACATGATTATGAGTAGTTTGAAAGTTGTTTCATGGCTCTACACATCAACACAAAAAAGTTGTTATCTCAGTGCATGCAATGCTTAGACAATACAGATAGTATACATTTCAATTTTACTCCAAAGCACTTACTGCAAACCTAATGGAAACACCATAGGTTAACTTCCCACATGATTCTGAGATGTCTGAAAGTTGTTTCATAGCTTACACATAAAGACAAAAAAGTTGATTTCACAGTGAATAGAATGCTTTGACATAAAAGTAGTATACATTTCAATTTTACACCAAAGCACTTACTGCAAACCTAATGGAAACACCTTAGGTCAACTTTCCACATGATTATGAGTAGTTTGAAAGTTGTTTCATGGCTGTACACATCAACACAAAAAAGTTGTTATCTCAGTGCATGCAGTGCTTAAACAATACAAATAGTATACATTTCAATTTTACTCCAAAGCACTTACTGTAAACCTAATGTGAAACACTTTAAGTTAACTTCCCACATGATTCTGAGATGTCTGAAAGTTGTTTCATACCTGTGCACATAAAGACAAAAAAGTTGATTTCACAGTGAGTAGAATGATTTGACATAAAAGTAGTATACATTTCAATTGTACTCAAAAGTCCTGACTGCAAACTTAATGCAAACAGATTTGGTTAACTTCCCAGATGAGTATGACTAGGTTTAAAGTTTTTCATGCCTGAGTTCATCAAGACAAAAAAGTTACTTTCTCAGTACTACTATGCTCTGACATTAAGGTAGTATACATCTCAATTTTACACCAAAGTACTTACTGCAAACTAATGGAAACACCTTAGGTTAACTTCCCACATGATTATGAGTAGTTTGAAAGTTGATTCATGGCTGTACACATCAACACAAAAAAGTTGTTATCTCAGTGCATGTAATGCTTAGACAATACAAATAGTATACATTTCAATTTTACACCAAAGTACTTACTGCAAACCTAATGGAAACAACTTAGATTAACTTCCCATATGATTCTGAGATGTCTGAAAGTTGTTTCATACCTGTGCACATCAAGACAAAAAAGTTGTTTTCTCAGTGCATGCAATGCTTTTACAATACAAATAGTATACATTTCAATTTTACACCAAAGCACTTACTGCAAACCTAATGGAAACACCTTAGGTCAACTTTCCACATGATTATGAGTAGTTTGAAAGTTGTTTCATGGCTGTACACATCAACACAAAAAAGTTGTTATCTCAGTGCATGCAATGCTTAGACAATTCAAATAGTATACATTTCAATTTTACACCGAAGCACTTACTGCAAACCTAATGGAAACAACTTAGGTTAACTTCCCACATGATTCTGAGATGTCTGAAAGTTGTTTCATTGCTGTGCACATAAAGACAAAAAAGTTGATTTCACAGTGAATAGAATGCTTTGACATAAAAGTAGTATACATTTCAATTGTACTCAAAAGTCCTGACTGCAAACCTAATGCAAACAGATTTGGTTGACTTCCCAGATGAGTATGACTAGGTTTAAAGTTGTTTCATGCCTCAGTTCATCAAGACAAAAAAGTTAATTTCTCAGTACTACTATGCTCTGACTTTAAGGTAGTATACATCTCAATTTTACACCAAAGTACTTACTGCAAACTAATGGAAACACCTTAGGTTAACTTCCCACATGATTATGAGTAGTTTGAAAGTTGTATCATGGCTGTACACATCAACACAAAAACTTTGTTATCTCAGTGCATGCAATGCTTCGACAATACAAATAGTATGCATTTCAATTTTACACCAAAGTACTTACTGCAAACCTAATGGAAACACCATAGTTTAACTTCCCACATGATTCTGAGATGTCTGAAAGTTGTTTCATAGCTGTGCACATAAAGACAAAAAAGTTGATTTCACAGTGAATAGAATGCTTTGACATAAAAGTAGTCTACAATTCAATTTTACACCAAAACACTTACTGCAAACCTAATGGAAACACTTTAGGCTAACTTTCCACATGATTATGAGTAGTTTGAAAGTTGTTTCATGGCTGTACACATCAACACAAAAAAGTTGTTATCTCAGTGCATGCAGTGCTTAAACAATACAAATAGTATACATTTCAATATTACTCCAAAGCACTTACTGCAAACCTAATGGAAACACTTTAATTTAACTTCCCACATGATTCTGAGATGTCTGAAAGTTGTTTCATACCTGTGCACATAAAGACAAAAAAGTTGATTTCACAGTCAATAGAATGCTTTGACATAAAAGTAGTATACATTTCAATTGTACTCAAAAGTCCTGACTGCAAACCTAATGCAAACAGATTTGGTTGACTTCCCAGATGAGTATGACTAGGTTTAAAGTTGTTTCATGCCTCACTTCATCAAGACAAAAAAGTTAATTTCTCAGTACGACTATGCTCTGACTTTAAGGTAGTATACATCTCAATTTTACAGCAAAGTACTTACTGCAAACTAATGGAAACACCTTAGGTTAACTTCCCACATGATTATGAGTAGTTTGAAAGTTGTTTCATGGCTGTACACATCAACACAAAAAAGTTGTTATCTCAGTGCATGCAATGCTTCGACAATACAAATAGTATGCATTTCAATTTTACACCAAAGTACTTACTGCAAACCTAATGGAAACACCATAGGTTAACTTCCCACATGATTCTGAGATGTCTGAAAGTTGTTTCATAGCTGTGCACATAAAGACAAAAAAGTTGATTTCACAGTGAATAGAATGCTTTGACATAAAAGTAGTATACAATTCAATTGTACTCAAAAGTCCTGACTGCAAACCTAATGCAAACAGATTTGGTTGACTTCCCAGATGAGTATGACTAGGTTTAAAGTTGTTTCATGCCTCAGTTCATCAAGACAAAAAAGTTAATTTCTCAGTACTACTATGCTCTGACTTTAAGGTAGTATACATCTCAATTTTACACCAAAGTACTTACTGCAAACTAATGGAAACACCTTAGGTTAACTTCCCACATGATTATGAGTAGTTTGAAAGTTGTATCATGGCTGTACACATCAACACAAAAAAGTTGTTATCTCAGTGCATGCAATGCTTCGACAATACAAATAGTATGCATTTCAATTTTACACCAAAGTACTTACTGCAAACCTAATGGAAACACCATAGTTTAACTTCCCACATGATTCTGAGATGTCTGAAAGTTGTTTCATAGCTGTGCACATAAAGACAAAAAGTTGATTTCACAGTGAATAGAATGCTTTGACATAAAAGTAGTATACAATTCAATTTTACACCAAAACACTTACTGCAAACCTAATGGAAACACTTTAGGTTAACTTTCCACATGATTATGAGTAGTTTGAAAGTTGTTTCATGGCTGTACACATCAACACAAAAAAGTTGTTATCTCAGTGCATGCAGTGCTTAAACAATATAAATAGTATACATTTCAATTTTACTCCAAAGCACTTACTGCAAACCTAATGGAAACACTTTAAGTTAACTTCCCACATGATTCTGAGATGTCTGAAAGTTGTTTCATACCTGTGCACATAAAGACAAAAAAGTTGATTTCACAGTGAGTAGAATGATTTGACATAAAAGTAGTATACATTTCAATTGTACTCAAAAGTCCTGACTGCAAACTTAATGCAAACAGATTTGGTTAACTTCCCAGATGAGTATGACTAGGTTTAAAGTTTTTCATGCCTGAGTTCATCAAGACAAAAAAGTTACTTTCTCAGTACTACTATGCTCTGACATTAAGGTAGTATACATCTCAATTTTACACCAAAGTACTTACTGCAAACTAATGGAAACACCTTAGGTTAACTTCCCACATGATTATGAGTAGTTTGAAAGTTGATTCATGGCTGTACACATCAACACAAAAAAGTTGTTATCTCAGTGCATGTAATGCTTAGACAATACAAATAGTATACATTTCAATTTTACACCAAAGTACTTACTGCAAACCTAATGGAAACAACTTAGATTAACTTCCCATATGATTCTGAGATGTCTGAAAGTTGTTTCATACCTGTGCACATCAAGACAAAAAAGTTGTTTTCTCAGTGCATGCAATGCTTTTACAATACAAATAGTATACATTTCAATTTTACACCAAAGCACTTACTGCAAACCTAATGGAAACACCTTAGGTCAACTTTCCACATGATTATGAGTAGTTTGAAAGTTGTTTCATGGCTGTACACATCAACACAAAAAAGTTGTTATCTCAGTGCATGCAATGCTTAGACAATTCAAATAGTATACATTTCAATTTTACACCAAAGCACTTACTGCAAACCTAATGGAAACAACTTAGGTTAACTTCCCACATGATTCTGAGATGTCTGAAAGTTGTTTCATAGCTGTGCACATAAAGACAAAAAAGTTGATTTCACAGTGAATAGAATGCTTTGACATAAAAGTAGTATACATTTCAATTGTACTCAAAAGTCCTGACTGCAAACCTAATGCAAGCAGATTTGGTTGACTTCCCAGATGAGTATGACTAGGTTTAAAGTTGTTTCATGCCTCAGTTCATCAAGACAAAAAAGTTAATTTCTCAGTACTACTATGCTCTGACTTTAAGGTAGTATACATCTCAATTTTACACCAAAGTACTTACTGCAAACTAATGGAAACACCTTAGGTTAACTTCCCACATGATTATGAGTAGTTTGAAAGTTGTTTCATGGCTGTACACATCAACACAAAAAAAAGTTGTTATCTCTGTGCATGCAGTGCTTAAACAATACAAATAGTATACATTTCAATATTACTCCAAAGCACTTACTGCAAACCTAATGGAAACACTTTAATTTAACTTCCCACATGATTCTGAGATGTCTGAAAGTTGTTTCATAGCTGTGCACATAAAGACAAAAAAGTTGATTTCACAGTGAATAGAATGCTTTGACATAAAAGTAGTATACATTTCAATTGTACTCAAAAGTCCTGACTGCAAACCTAATGCAAACAGATTTGGTTGACTTCCCAGATGAGTATGACTAGGTTTAAAGTTGTTTCATGCCTCACTTCATCAAGACAAAAAAGTTAATTTCTCAGTACGACTATGCTCTGACTTTAAGGTAGTATACATCTCAATTTTACACCAAAGTACTTACTGCAAACTAATGGAAACACCTTAGGTTAACTTCCCACATGATTATGAGTAGTTTGAAAGTTGTTTCATGGCTGTACACATCAACACAAAAAAGTTGTTATCTCAGTGCATGCAATGCTTCGACAATACAAATAGTATGCATTTCAATTTTACACCAAAGTACTTACTGCAAACCTAATGGAAACACCATAGGTTAACTTCCCACATGATTCTGAGATGTCTGAAAGTTGTTTCATAGCTGTGCACATAAAGACAAAAAAGTTGATTTCACAGTGAATAGAATGCTTTGACATAAAAGTAGTATACAATTCAATTGTACTCAAAAGTCCTGACTGCAAACCTAATGCAAACAGATTTGGTTGACTTCCCAGATGAGTATGACTAGGTTTAAAGTTGTTTCATGCCTCAGTTCATCAAGACAAAAAAGTTAATTTCTCAGTACTACTATGCTCTGAATTTAAGGTAGTATACATCTCAATTTTACACCAAAGTACTTACTGCAAACTAATGGAAACACCTTAGGTTAACTTCCCACATGATTATGAGTAGTTTGAAAGTTGTTTCATGGCTGTACACATCAACACAAAAAAGTTGTTATCTCAGTGCATGCAATGCTTAGACAATACAGATAGTATACATTTCAATTTTACTCCAAAGCACTTACTGCAAACCTAATGGAAACACCATAGGTTAACTTCCCACATGATTCTGAGATGTCTGAAAGTTGTTTCATAGCTTACACATAAAGACAAAAAAGTTGATTTCACAGTGAATAGAATGCTTTGACATAAAAGTAGTATACATTTCAATTTTACACCAAAGCACTTACTGCAAACCTAATGGAAACACTTTAGGTTAACTTTCCACATGATTATGAGTAGTTTGAAAGTTGTTTCATGGCTGTACACATCAACACAAAAAAGTTGTTATCTCAGTGCATGCAGTGCTTAAACAATACAAATAGTATACATTTCAATTTTACTCCAAAGCACTTACTGCCAACCTAATGGAAACACTTTAAGTAACTTCCCACATGATTCTGAGATGTCTGAAAGTTGTTTCATACCTGTGCACATAAAGACAAAAAAGTTGATTTCACAGTGAGTAGAATGATTTGACATAAAAGTAGTATACATTTCAATTGTACTCAAAAGTCCTGACTGCAAACTTAATGCAAACAGATTTGGTTAACTTCCCAGATGAGTATGACTAGGTTTAAAGTTTTTCATGCCTGAGTTCATCAAGACAAAAAAGTTACTTTCTCAGTACTACTATGCTCTGACATTAAGGTAGTATACATCTCAATTTTACACCAAAGTACTTACTGCAAACTAATGGAAACACCTTAGGTTAACTTCCCACATGATTATGAGTAGTTTGAAAGTTGATTCATGGCTGTACACATCAACACAAAAAAGTTGTTATCTCAGTGCATGTAATGCTTAGACAATACAAATAGTATACATTTCAATTTTACACCAAAGTACTTACTGCAAACCTAATGGAAACAACTTAGATTAACTTCCCATATGATTCTGAGATGTCTGAAAGTTGTTTCATACCTGTGCACATCAAGACAAAAAAGTTGTTTTCTCAGTGCATGCAATGCTTTTACAATACAAATAGTATACATTTCAATTTTACACCAAAGCACTTACTGCAAACCTAATGGAAACACCTTAGGTCAACTTTCCACATGATTATGAGTAGTTTGAAAGTTGTTTCATGGCTGTACACATCAACACAAAAAAGTTGTTATCTCAGTGCATGCAATGCTTAGACAATTCAAATAGTATACATTTCAATTTTACACCAAAGCACTTACTGCAAACCTAATGGAAACAACTTAGGTTAACTTCCCACATGATTCTGAGATGTCTGAAAGTTGTTTCATACCTGTGCACATAAAGACAAAAAAGTTGATTTCACAGTGAATAGAATGCTTTGACATAAAAGTAGTATACATTTCAATTGTACTCAAAAGTCCTGACTGCAAACCTAATGCAAACAGATTTGGTTGACTTCCCAGATGAGTATGACTAGGTTTAAAGTTGTTTCATGCCTCAGTTCATCAAGACAAAAAAGTTAATTTCTCAGTACTACTATGCTCTGACTTTAAGGTAGTATACATCTCAATTTTACACCAAAGTACTTACTGCAAACTAATGGAAACACCTTAGGTTAACTTCCCACATGATTATGAGTAGTTTGAAAGTTGTATCATGGCTGTACACATCAACACAAAAAAGTTGTTATCTCAGTGCATGCAATGCTTCGACAATACAAATAGTATGCATTTCAATTTTACACCAAAGTACTTACTGCAAACCTAATGGAAACACCATAGTTTAACTTCCCACATGATTCTGAGATGTCTGAAAGTTGTTGTCATAGCTGTGCACATAAAGACAAAAAGTTGATTTCACAGTGAATAGAATGCTTTGACATAAAAGTAGTATACAATTCAATTTTACACCAAAACACTTACTGCAAACCTAATGGAAACACTTTAGGTTAACTTTCCACATGATTATGAGTAGTTTGAAAGTTGTTTCATGGCTGTACACATCAACACAAAAAAGTTGTTATCTCAGTGCATGCAGTGCTTAAACAATACAAATAGTATACATTTCAATATTACTCCAAAGCACTTACTGCAAACCTAATGGAAACACTTTAATTTAACTTCCCACATGATTCTGAGATGTCTGAAAGTTGTTTCATACCTGTGCATCCATAAAGACAAAAAAGTTGATTTCACAGTGAATAGAATGCTTTGACATAAAGTAGTATACATTTCAATTGTACTCAAAGTCCTGACTGCAAACCTAATGCAAACAGATTTGGTTGACTTCCCAGATGAGTATGACTAGGTTTAAAGTTGTTTCATGCCTCACTTCATCAAGACAAAAAAGTTAATTTCTCAGTACGACTATGCTCTGACTTTAAGGTAGTATACATCTCAATTTTACACCAAAGTACTTACTGCAAACTAATGGAAACACCTTAGGTTAACTTCCCACATGATTATGAGTAGTTTGAAAGTTGTTTCATGGCTGTACACATCAACACAAAAAAGTTGTTATCTCAGTGCATGCAATGCTTCGACAATACAAATAGTATGCATTTCAATTTTACACCAAAGTACTTACTGCAAACCTAATGGAAACACCATAGGTTAACTTCCCACATGATTCTGAGATGTCTGAAAGTTGTTTCATAGCTGTGCACATAAAGACAAAAAAGTTGATTTCACAGTGAATAGAATGCTTTGACATAAAAGTAGTATACAATTCAATTGTACTCAAAAGTCCTGACTGCAAACCTAATGCAAACAGATTTGGTTGACTTCCCAGATGAGTATGACTAGGTTTAAAGTTGTTTCATGCCTCAGTTCATCAAGACAAAAAAGTTAATTTCTCAGTACTACTATGCTCTGAATTTAAGGTAGTATACATCTCAATTTTACACCAAAGTACTTACTGCAAACTAATGGAAACACCTTAGGTTAACTTCCCACATGATTATGAGTAGTTTGAAAGTTGTTTCATGGCTGTACACATCAACACAAAAAAGTTGTTATCTCAGTGCATGCAATGCTTAGACAATACAGATAGTATACATTTCAATTTTACTCCAAAGCACTTACTGCAAACCTAATGGAAACACCATAGGTTAACTTCCCACATGATTCTGAGATGTCTGAAAGTTGTTTCATAGCTTACACATAAAGACAAAAAAGTTGATTTCACAGTGAATAGAATGCTTTGACATAAAAGTAGTATACATTTCAATTTTACACCAAAGCACTTACTGCAAACCTAATGGAAACACTTTAGGTTAACTTTCCACATGATTATGAGTAGTTTGAAAGTTGTTTCATGGCTGTACACATCAACACAAAAAAGTTGTTATCTCAGTGCATGCAGTGCTTAAACAATACAAATAGTATACATTTCAATTTTACTCCAAAGCACTTACTGCAAACCTAATGGAAACACTTTAAGTTAACTTCCCACATGATTCTGAGATGTCTGAAAGTTGTTTCATACCTGTGCACATAAAGACAAAAAAGTTGATTTCACAGTGAGTAGAATGATTTGACATAAAAGTAGTATACATTTCAATTGTACTCAAAAGTCCTGACTGCAAACTTAATGCAAACAGATTTGGTTAACTTCCCAGATGAGTATGACTAGGTTTAAAGTTTTTCATGCCTGAGTTCATCAAGACAAAAAAGTTACTTTCTCAGTACTACTATGCTCTGACATTAAGGTAGTATACATCTCAATTTTACACCAAAGTACTTACTGCAAACTAATGGAAACACCTTAGGTTAACTTCCCACATGATTATGAGTAGTTTGAAAGTTGATTCATGGCTGTACACATCAACACAAAAAAGTTGTTATCTCAGTGCATGTAATGCTTAGACAATACAAATAGTATACATTTCAATTTTACACCAAAGTACTTACTGCAAACCTAATGGAAACAACTTAGATTAACTTCCCATATGATTCTGAGATGTCTGAAAGTTGTTTCATACCTGTGCACATCAAGACAAAAAAGTTGTTTTCTCAGTGCATGCAATGCTTTTACAATACAAATAGTATACATTTCAATTTTACACCAAAGCACTTACTGCAAACCTAATGGAAACACCTTAGGTCAACTTTCCACATGATTATGAGTAGTTTGAAAGTTGTTTCATGGCTGTACACATCAACACAAAAAAAGTTGTTATCTCAGTGCATGCAATGCTTAGACAATTCAAATAGTATACATTTCAATTTTACACCAAAGCACTTACTGCAAACCTAATGGAAACAACTTAGGTTAACTTCCCACATGATTCTGAGATGTCTGAAAGTTGTTTCATAGCTGTGCACATAAAGACAAAAAAGTTGATTTCACAGTGAATAGAATGCTTTGACATAAAAGTAGTATACATTTCAATTGTACTCAAAAGTCCTGACTGCAAACCTAATGCAAACAGATTTGGTTGACTTCCCAGATGAGTATGACTAGGTTTAAAGTTGTTTCATGCCTCAGTTCATCAAGACAAAAAAGTTAATTTCTCAGTACTACTATGCTCTGACTTTAAGGTAGTATACATCTCAATTTTACACCAAAGTACTTACTGCAAACTAATGGAAACACCTTAGGTTAACTTCCCACATGATTATGAGTAGTTTGAAAGTTGTTTCATGGCTGTACACATCAACACAAAAAAGTTGTTATCTCTGTGCATGCAGTGCTTAAACAATACAAATAGTATACATTTCAATTTTACTCCAAAGCACTTACTGCAAACCTAATGGAAACACTTTAATTTAACTTCCCACATGATTCTGAGATGTCTGAAAGTTGTTTCATAGCTGTGCACATAAAGACAAAAAAGTTGATTTCACAGTGAATAGAATGCTTTGACATAAAAGTAGTATACATTTCAATTGTACTCAAAAGTCCTGACTGCAAACCTAATGCAAACAGATTTGGTTGACTTCCCAGATGAGTATGACTAGGTTTAAAGTTGTTTCATGCCTCACTTCATCAAGACAAAAAAGTTAATTTCTCAGTACGACTATGCTCTGACTTTAAGGTAGTATACATCTCAATTTTACACCAAAGTACTTACTGCAAACTAATGGAAACACCTTAGGTTAACTTCCCACATGCTTATGAGTAGTTTGAAAGTTGTTTCATGGCTGTACACATCAACACAAAAAAGTTGTTATCTCAGTGCATGCAATGCTTCGACAATGCAAATAGTATGCATTTCAATTTTACACCAAAGTACTTACTGCAAACCTAATGGAAACACCATAGGTTAACTTCCCACATGATTCTGAGATGTCTGAAAGTTGTTTCATACCTGTGCACATAAAGACAAAAAAGTTGATTTCACAGTGAGTAGAATGATTTGACATAAAAGTAGTATACATTTCAATTGTACTCAAAAGTCCTGACTGCAAACTTAATGCAAACAGATTTGGTTAACTTCCCAGATGAGTATGACTAGGTTTAAAGTTTTTCATGCCTGAGTTCATCAAGACAAAAAAGTTACTTTCTCAGTACTACTATGCTCTGACATTAAGGTAGTATACATCTCAATTTTACACCAAAGTACTTACTGCAAACTAATGGAAACACCTTAGGTTAACTTCCCACATGATTATGAGTAGTTTGAAAGTTGATTCATGGCTGTACACATCAACACAAAAAAGTTGTTATCTCAGTGCATGTAATGCTTAGACAATACAAATAGTATACATTTCAATTTTACACCAAAGTACTTACTGCAAACCTAATGGAAACAACTTAGATTAACTTCCCATATGATTCTGAGATGTCTGAAAGTTGTTTCATACCTGTGCACATCAAGACAAAAAAGTTGTTTTCTCAGTGCATGCAATGCTTTTACAATACAAATAGTATACATTTCAATTTTACACCAAAGCACTTACTGCAAACCTAATGGAAACACCTTAGGTCAACTTTCCACATGATTATGAGTAGTTTGAAAGTTGTTTCATGGCTGTACACATCAACACAAAAAAGTTGTTATCTCAGTGCATGCAATGCTTAGACAATTCAAATAGTATACATTTCAATTTTACACCAAAGCACTTACTGCAAACCTAATGGAAACAACTTAGGTTAACTTCCCACATGATTCTGAGATGTCTGAAAGTTGTTTCATAGCTGTGCACATAAAGACAAAAAAGTTGATTTCACAGTGAATAGAATGCTTTGACATAAAAGTAGTATACATTTCAATTGTACTCAAAAGTCCTGACTGCAAACCTAATGCAAACAGATTTGGTTGACTTCCCAGATGAGTATGACTAGGTTTAAAGTTGTTTCATGCCTCAGTTCATCAAGACAAAAAAGTTAATTTCTCAGTACTACTATGCTCTGACTTTAAGGTAGTATACATCTCAATTTTACACCAAAGTACTTACTGCAAACTAATGGAAACACCTTAGGTTAACTTCCCACATGATTATGAGTAGTTTGAAAGTTGTATCATGGCTGTACACATCAACACAAAAAAGTTGTTATCTCAGTGCATGCAATGCTTCGACAATACAAATAGTATGCATTTCAATTTTACACCAAAGTACTTACTGCAAACCTAATGGAAACACCATAGTTTAACTTCCCACATGATTCTGAGATGTCTGAAAGTTGTTTCATAGCTGTGCACATAAAGACAAAAAGTTGATTTCACAGTGAATAGAATGCTTTGACATAAAAGTAGTATACAATTCAATTTTACACCAAAACACTTACTGCAAACCTAATGGAAACACTTTAATTTAACTTCCCACATGATTCTGAGATGTCTGAAAGTTGTTTCATACCTGTGCACATAAAGACAAAAAAGTTGATTTCACAGTGAATAGAATGCTTTGACATAAAAGTAGTATACATTTCAATTGTACTCAAAAGTCCTGACTGCAAACCTAATGCAAACAGATTTGGTTGACTTCCCAGATGAGTATGACTAGGTTTAAAGTTGTTTCATGCCTCACTTCATCAAGACAAAAAAGTTAATTTCTCAGTACGACTATGCTCTGACTTTAAGGTAGTATACATCTCAATTTTACACCAAAGTACTTACTGCAAACTAATGGAAACACCTTAGGTTAACTTCCCACATGATTATGAGTAGTTTGAAAGTTGTTTCATGGCTGTACACATCAACACAAAAAAGTTGTTATCTCAGTGCATGCAATGCTTCGACAATACAAATAGTATGCATTTCAATTTTACACCAAAGTACTTACTGCAAACCTAATGGAAACACCATAGGTTAACTTCCCACATGATTCTGAGATGTCTGAAAGTTGTTTCATAGCTGTGCACATAAAGACAAAAAAGTTGATTTCACAGTGAATAGAATGCTTTGACATAAAAGTAGTATACAATTCAATTGTACTCAAAAGTCCTGACTGCAAACCTAATGCAAACAGATTTGGTTGACTTCCCAGATGAGTATGACTAGGTTTAAAGTTGTTTCATGCCTCAGTTCATCAAGACAAAAAAGTTAATTTCTCAGTACTACTATGCTCTGAATTTAAGGTAGTATACATCTCAATTTTACACCAAAGTACTTACTGCAAACTAATGGAAACACCTTAGGTTAACTTCCCACATGATTATGAGTAGTTTGAAAGTTGTTTCATGGCTGTACACATCAACACAAAAAAGTTGTTATCTCAGTGCATGCAATGCTTAGACAATACAGATAGTATACATTTCAATTTTACTCCAAAGCACTTACTGCAAACCTAATGGAAACACCATAGGTTAACTTCCCACATGATTCTGAGATGTCTGAAAGTTGTTTCATAGCTTACACATAAAGACAAAAAAGTTGATTTCACAGTGAATAGAATGCTTTGACATAAAAGTAGTATACATTTCAATTTTACACCAAAGCACTTACTGTAAACCTAATGGAAACACTTTAGGTTAACTTTCCACATGATTATGAGTAGTTTGAAAGTTGTTTCATGGCTGTACACATCAACACAAAAAAGTTGTTATCTCAGTGCATGCAGTGCTTAAACAATACAAATAGTATACATTTCAATTTTACTCCAAAGCACTTACTGCAAACCTAATGGAAACACTTTAAGTTAACTTCCCACATGATTCTGAGATGTCTGAAATTTGTTTCATACCTGTGCACATAAAGACAAAAAAGTTGATTTCACAGTGAGTAGAATGATTTGACATAAAAGTAGTATACATTTCAATTGTACTCAAAAGTCCTGACTGCAAACTTAATGCAAACAGATTTGGTTAACTTCCCAGATGAGTATGACTAGGTTTAAAGTTTTTCATGCCTGAGTTCATCAAGACAAAAAAGTTACTTTCTCAGTACTACTATGCTCTGACATTAAGGTAGTATACATCTCAATTTTACACCAAAGTACTTACTGCAAACTAATGGAAACACCTTAGGTTAACTTCCCACATGATTATGAGTAGTTTGAAAGTTGATTCATGGCTGTACACATCAACACAAAAAAGTTGTTATCTCAGTGCATGTAATGCTTAGACAATACAAATAGTATACATTTCAATTTTACACCAAAGTACTTACTGCAAACCTAATGGAAACAACTTAGATTAACTTCCCATATGATTCTGAGATGTCTGAAAGTTGTTTCATACCTGTGCACATCAAGACAAAAAAGTTGTTTTCTCAGTGCATGCAATGCTTTTACAATACAAATAGTATACATTTCAATTTTACACCAAAGCACTTACTGCAAACCTAATGGAAACACCTTAGGTCAACTTTCCACATGATTATGAGTAGTTTGAAAGTTGTTTCATGGCTGTACACATCAACACAAAAAAGTTGTTATCTCAGTGCATGCAATGCTTAGACAATTCAAATAGTATACATTTCAATTTTACACCAAAGCACTTACTGCAAACCTAATGGAAACAACTTAGGTTAACTTCCCACATGATTCTGAGATGTCTGAAAGTTGTTTCATAGCTGTGCACATAAAGACAAAAAAGTTGATTTCACAGTGAATAGAATGCTTTGACATAAAAGTAGTATACATTTCAATTGTACTCAAAAGTCCTGACTGCAAACCTAATGCAAACAGATTTGGTTGACTTCCCAGATGAGTATGACTAGGTTTAAAGTTGTTTCATGCCTCAGTTCATCAAGACAAAAAAGTTAATTTCTCAGTACTACTATGCTCTGACTTTAAGGTAGTATACATCTCAATTTTACACCAAAGTACTTACTGCAAACTAATGGAAACACCTTAGGTTAACTTCCCACATGATTATGAGTAGTTTGAAAGTTGTTTCATGGCTGTACACATCAACACAAAAAAGTTGTTATCTCTGTGCATGCAGTGCTTAAACAATACAAATAGTATACATTTCAATTTTACTCCAAAGCACTTACTGCAAACCTAATGGAAACACTTTAATTTAACTTCCCACATGATTCTGAGATGTCTGAAAGTTGTTTCATAGCTGTGCACATAAAGACAAAAAAGTTGATTTCACAGTGAATAGAATGCTTTGACATAAAAGTAGTATACATTTCAATTGTACTCAAAAGTCCTGACTGCAAACTTAATGCAAACAGATTTGGTTAACTTCCCAGATGAGTATGACTAGGTTTAAAGTTTTTCATGCCTGAGTTCATCAAGACAAAAAAGTTACTTTCTCAGTACTACTATGCTCTGACATTAAGGTAGTATACATCTCAATTTTACACCAAAGTACTTACTGCAAACTAATGGAAACACCTTAGGTTAACTTCCCACATGATTATGAGTAGTTTGAAAGTTGATTCATGGCTGTACACATCAACACAAAAAAGTTGTTATCTCAGTGCATGTAATGCTTAGACAATACAAATAGTATACATTTCAATTTTACACCAAAGTACTTACTGCAAACCTAATGGAAACAACTTAGATTAACTTCCCATATGATTCTGAGATGTCTGAAAGTTGTTTCATACCTGTGCACATCAAGACAAAAAAGTTGTTTTCTCAGTGCATGCAATGCTTTTACAATACAAATAGTATACATTTCAATTTTACACCAAAGCACTTACTGCAAACCTAATGGAAACACCTTAGGTCAACTTTCCACATGATTATGAGTAGTTTGAAAGTTGTTTCATGGCTGTACACATCAACACAAAAAAGTTGTTATCTCAGTGCATGCAATGCTTAGACAATTCAAATAGTATACATTTCAATTTTACACCAAAGCACTTACTGCAAACCTAATGGAAACAACTTAGGTTAACTTCCCACATGATTCTGAGATGTCTGAAAGTTGTTTCATAGCTGTGCACATAAAGACAAAAAAGTTGATTTCACAGTGAATAGAATGCTTTGACATAAAAGTAGTATACATTTCAATTGTACTCAAAAGTCCTGACTGCAAACCTAATGCAAACAGATTTGGTTGACTTCCCAGATGAGTATGACTAGGTTTAAAGTTGTTTCATGCCTCAGTTCATCAAGACAAAAAAGTTAATTTCTCAGTACTACTATGCTCTGACTTTAAGGTAGTATACATCTCAATTTTACACCAAAGTACTTACTGCAAACTAATGGAAACACCTTAGGTTAACTTCCTACATGATTATGAGTAGTTTGAAAGTTGTATCATGGCTGTACACATCAACACAAAAAAGTTGTTATCTCAGTGCATGCAATGCTTCGACAATACAAATAGTATGCATTTCAATTTTACACCAAAGTACTTACTGCAAACCTAATGGAAACACCATAGTTTTACTTCCCACATGATTCTGAGATGTCTGAAAGTTGTTTCATAGCTGTGCACATAAAGACAAAAAGTTGATTTCACAGTGAATAGAATGCTTTGACATAAAAGTAGTATACAATTCAATTTTACACCAAAACACTTACTGCAAACCTAATGGAAACACTTTAGGTTAACTTTCCACATGATTATGAGTAGTTTGAAAGTTGTTTCATGGCTGTACACATCAACACAAAAAAGTTGTTATCTCAGTGCATGCAGTGCTTAAACAATACAAATAGTATACATTTCAATATTACTCCAAAGCACTTACTGCAAACCTAATGGAAACACTTTAATTTAACTTCCCACCTGATTCTGAGATGTCTGAAAGTTGTTTCATACCTGTGCACATAAAGACAAAAAAGTTGATTTCACAGTGAATAGAATGCTTTGACATAAAAGTAGTATACATTTCAATTGTACTCAAAAGTCCTGACTGCAAACCTAATGCAAACAGATTTGGTTGACTTCCCAGATGAGTATGACTAGGTTTAAAGTTGTTTCATGCCTCACTTCATCAAGACAAAAAAGTTAATTTCTCAGTACGACTATGCTCTGACTTTAAGGTAGTATACATCTCAATTTTACACCAAAGTACTTACTGCAAACTAATGGAAACACCTTAGGTTAACTTCCCACATGATTATGAGTAGTTTGAAAGTTGTTTCATGGCTGTACACATCAACACAAAAAAGTTGTTATCTCAGTGCATGCAATGCTTCGACAATACAAATAGTATGCATTTCAATTTTACACCAAAGTACTTACTGCAAACCTAATGGAAACACCATAGGTTAACTTCCCACATGATTCTGAGATGTCTGAAAGTTGTTTCATAGCTGTGCACATAAAGACAAAAAAGTTGATTTCACAGTGAATAGAATGCTTTGACATAAAAGTAGTATACAATTCAATTGTACTCAAAAGTCCTGACTGCAAACCTAATGCAAACAGATTTGGTTGACTTCCCAGATGAGTATGACTAGGTTTAAAGTTGTTTCATGCCTCAGTTCATCAAGACAAAAAAGTTAATTTCTCAGTACTACTATGCTCTGAATTTAAGGTAGTATACATCTCAATTTTACACCAAAGTACTTACTGCAAACTAATGGAAACACCTTAGGTTAACTTCCCACATGATTATGAGTAGTTTGAAAGTTGTTTCATGGCTGTACACATCAACACAAAAAAGTTGTTATCTCAGTGCATGCAATGCTTAGACAATACAGATAGTATACATTTCAATTTTACTCCAAAGCACTTACTGCAAACCTAATGGAAACACCATAGGTTAACTTCCCACATGATTCTGAGATGTCTGAAAGTTGTTTCATAGCTTACACATAAAGACAAAAAAGTTGATTTCACAGTGAATAGAATGCTTTGACATAAAAGTAGTACACATTTCAATTTTACACCAAAGCACTTACTGCAAACCTAATGGAAACACTTTAGGTTAACTTTCCACATGATTATGAGTAGTTTGAAAGTTGTTTCATGGCTGTACACATCAACACAAAAAAGTTGTTATCTCAGTGCATGCAGTGCTTAAACAATACAAATAGTATACATTTCAATTTTACTCCAAAGCACTTACTGCAAACCTAATGGAAACACTTTAAGTTAACTTCCCACATGATTCTGAGATGTCTGAAAGTTGTTTCATACCTGTGCACATAAAGACAAAAAAGTTGATTTCACAGTGAGTAGAATGATTTGACATAAAAGTAGTATACATTTCAATTGTACTCAAAAGTCCTGACTGCAAACTTAATGCAAACAGATTTGGTTAACTTCCCAGATGAGTATGACTAGGTTTAAAGTTTTTCATGCCTGAGTTCATCAAGACAAAAAAGTTACTTTCTCAGTACTACTATGCTCTGACATTAAGGTAGTATACATCTCAATTTTACACCAAAGTACTTACTGCAAACTAATGGAAACACCTTAGGTTAACTTCCCACATGATTATGAGTAGTTTGAAAGTTGATTCATGGCTGTACACATCAACACAAAAAAGTTGTTATCTCAGTGCATGTAATGCTTAGACAATACAAATAGTATACATTTCAATTTTACACCAAAGTACTTACTGCAAACCTAATGGAAACAACTTAGATTAACTTCCCATATGATTCTGAGATGTCTGAAAGTTGTTTCATACCTGTGCACATCAAGACAAAAAAGTTGTTTTCTCAGTGCATGCAATGCTTTTACAATACAAATAGTATACATTTCAATTTTACACCAAAGCACTTACTGCAAACCTAATGGAAACACCTTAGGTCAACTTTCCACATGATTATGAGTAGTTTGAAAGTTGTTTCATGGCTGTACACATCAACACAAAAAAAGTTGTTATCTCAGTGCATGCAATGCTTAGACAATTCAAATAGTATACATTTCAATTTTACACCAAAGCACTTACTGCAAACCTAATGGAAACAACTTAGGTTAACTTCCCACATGATTCTGAGATGTCTGAAAGTTGTTTCATAGCTGTGCACATAAAGACAAAAAAGTTGATTTCACAGTGAATAGAATGCTTTGACATAAAAGTAGTATACATTTCAATTGTACTCAAAAGTCCTGACTGCAAACCTAATGCAAACAGATTTGGTTGACTTCCCAGATGAGTATGACTAGGTTTAAAGTTGTTTCATGCCTCAGTTCATCAAGACAAAAAAGTTAATTTCTCAGTACTACTATGCTCTGACTTTAAGGTAGTATACATCTCAATTTTACACCAAAGTACTTACTGCAAACTAATGGAAACACCTTAGGTTAACTTCCCACATGATTATGAGTAGTTTGAAAGTTGTTTCATGGCTGTACACATCAACACAAAAAAGTTGTTATCTCTGTGCATGCAGTGCTTAAACAATACAAATAGTATACATTTCAATTTTACTCCAAAGCACTTACTGCAAACCTAATGGAAACACTTTAATTTAACTTCCCACATGATTCTGAGATGTCTGAAAGTTGTTTCATAGCTGTGCACATAAAGACAAAAAAGTTGATTTCACAGTGAATAGAATGCTTTGACATAAAAGTAGTATACATTTCAATTGTACTCAAAAGTCCTGACTGCAAACCTAATGCAAACAGATTTGGTTGACTTCCCAGATGAGTATGACTAGGTTTAAAGTTGTTTCATGCCTCACTTCATCAAGACAAAAAAGTTAATTTCTCAGTACGACTATGCTCTGACTTTAAGGTAGTATACATCTCAATTTTACACCAAAGTACTTACTGCAAACTAATGGAAACACCTTAGGTTAACTTCCCACATGCTTATGAGTAGTTTGAAAGTTGTTTCATGGCTGTACACATCAACACAAAAAAGTTGTTATCTCAGTGCATGCAATGCTTCGACAATGCAAATAGTATGCATTTCAATTTTACACCAAAGTACTTACTGCAAACCTAATGGAAACACCATAGGTTAACTTCCCACATGATTCTGAGATGTCTGAAAGTTGTTTCATACCTGTGCACATAAAGACAAAAAAGTTGATTTCACAGTGAGTAGAATGATTTGACATAAAAGTAGTATACATTTCAATTGTACTCAAAAGTCCTGACTGCAAACTTAATGCAAACAGATTTGGTTAACTTCCCAGATGAGTATGACTAGGTTTAAAGTTTTTCATGCCTGAGTTCATCAAGACAAAAAAGTTACTTTCTCAGTACTACTATGCTCTGACATTAAGGTAGTATACATCTCAATTTTACACCAAAGTACTTACTGCAAACTAATGGAAACACCTTAGGTTAACTTCCCACATGATTATGAGTAGTTTGAAAGTTGATTCATGGCTGTACACATCAACACAAAAAAGTTGTTATC
This sequence comes from Mobula birostris, assembly GCF_030028105.1. NCBI lineage: Eukaryota > Metazoa > Chordata > Chondrichthyes > Myliobatiformes > Myliobatidae > Mobula > Mobula birostris. Next base: position 87,173 of record NW_027274302.1, on the reverse strand, counting down.
TCAGTGCATGTAATGCTTAGACAATACAAATAGTATACATTTCAATTTTACACCAAAGTACTTACTGCAAACCTAATGGAAACAACTTAGATTAACTTCCCATATGATTCTGAGATGTCTGAAAGTTGTTTCATACCTGTGCACATCAAGACAAAAAAGTTGTTTTCTCAGTGCATGCAATGCTTTTACAATACAAATAGTATACATTTCAATTTTACACCAAAGCACTTACTGCAAACCTAATGGAAACACCTTAGGTCAACTTTCCACATGATTATGAGTAGTTTGAAAGTTGTTTCATGGCTGTACACATCAACACAAAAAAGTTGTTATCTCAGTGCATGCAATGCTTAGACAATTCAAATAGTATACATTTCAATTTTACACCAAAGCACTTACTGCAAACCTAATGGAAACAACTTAGGTTAACTTCCCACATGATTCTGAGATGTCTGAAAGTTGTTTCATAGCTGTGCACATAAAGACAAAAAAGTTGATTTCACAGTGAATAGAATGCTTTGACATAAAAGTAGTATACATTTCAATTGTACTCAAAAGTCCTGACTGCAAACCTAATGCAAACAGATTTGGTTGACTTCCCAGATGAGTATGACTAGGTTTAAAGTTGTTTCATGCCTCAGTTCATCAAGACAAAAAAGTTAATTTCTCAGTACTACTATGCTCTGACTTTAAGGTAGTATACATCTCAATTTTACACCAAAGTACTTACTGCAAACTAATGGAAACACCTTAGGTTAACTTCCCACATGATTATGAGTAGTTTGAAAGTTGTATCATGGCTGTACACATCAACACAAAAAAGTTGTTATCTCAGTGCATGCAATGCTTCGACAATACAAATAGTATGCATTTCAATTTTACACCAAAGTACTTACTGCAAACCTAATGGAAACACCATAGTTTAACTTCCCACATGATTCTGAGATGTCTGAAAGTTGTTTCATAGCTGTGCACATAAAGACAAAAAGTTGATTTCACAGTGAATAGAATGCTTTGACATAAAAGTAGTATACAATTCAATTTTACACCAAAACACTTACTGCAAACCTAATGGAAACACTTTAGGTTAACTTTCCACATGATTATGAGTAGTTTGAAAGTTGTTTCATGGCTGTACACATCAACACAAAAAAGTTGTTATCTCAGTGCATGCAGTGCTTAAACAATACAAATAGTATACATTTCAATATTACTCCAAAGCACTTACTGCAAACCTAATGGAAACACTTTAATTTAACTTCCCACATGATTCTGAGATGTCTGAAAGTTGTTTCATACCTGTGCACATAAAGACAAAAAAGTTGATTTCACAGTGAATAGAATGCTTTGACATAAAAGTAGTATACATTTCAATTGTACTCAAAAGTCCTGACTGCAAACCTAATGCAAACAGATTTGGTTGACTTCCCAGATGAGTATGACTACGTTTAAAGTTGTTTCATGCCTCACTTCATCAAGACAAAAAAGTTAATTTCTCAGTACGACTATGCTCTGACTTTAAGGTAGTATACATCTCAATTTTACACCAAAGTACTTACTGCAAACTAATGGAAACACCTTAGGTTAACTTCCCACATGATTATGAGTAGTTTGAAAGTTGTTTCATGGCTGTACACATCAACACAAAAAAGTTGTTATCTCAGTGCATGCAATGCTTCGACAATACAAATAGTATGCATTTCAATTTTACACCAAAGTACTTACTGCAAACCTAATGGAAACACCATAGGTTAACTTCCCACATGATTCTGAGATGTCTGAAAGTTGTTTCATAGCTGTGCACATAAAGACAAAAAAGTTGATTTCACAGTGAATAGAATGCTTTGACATAAAAGTAGTATACAATTCAATTGTACTCAAAAGTCCTGACTGCAAACCTAATGCAAACAGATTTGGTTGACTTCCCAGATGAGTATGACTAGGTTTAAAGTTGTTTCATGCCTCAGTTCATCAAGACAAAAAAGTTAATTTCTCAGTACTACTATGCTCTGAATTTAAGGTAGTATACATCTCAATTTTACACCAAAGTACTTACTGCAAACTAATGGAAACACCTTAGGTTAACTTCCCACATGATTATGAGTAGTTTGAAAGTTGTTTCATGGCTGTACACATCAACACAAAAAAGTTGTTATCTCAGTGCATGCAATGCTTAGACAATACAGATAGTATACATTTCAATTTTACTCCAAAGCACTTACTGCAAACCTAATGGAAACACCATAGGTTAACTTCCCACATGATTCTGAGATGTCTGAAAGTTGTTTCATAGCTTACACATAAAGACAAAAAAGTTGATTTCACAGTGAATAGAATGCTTTGACATAAAAGTAGTATACATTTCAATTTTACACCAAAGCACTTACTGCAAACCTAATGGAAACACTTTAGGTTAACTTTCCACATGATTATGAGTAGTTTGAAAGTTGTTTCATGGCTGTACACATCAACACAAAAAAGTTGTTATCTCAGTGCATGCAGTGCTTAAACAATACAAATAGTATACATTTCAATTTTACTCCAAAGCACTTACTGCAAACCTAATGGAAACACTTTAAGTTAACTTCCCACATGATTCTGAGATGTCTGAAAGTTGTTTCATACCTGTGCACATAAAGACAAAAAAGTTGATTTCACAGTGAGTAGAATGATTTGACATAAAAGTAGTATACATTTCAATTGTACTCAAAAGTCCTGACTGCAAACTTAATGCAAACAGATTTGGTTAACTTCCCAGATGAGTATGACTAGGTTTAAAGTTTTTCATGCCTGAGTTCATCAAGACAAAAAAGTTACTTTCTCAGTACTACTATGCTCTGACATTAAGGTAGTATACATCTCAATTTTACACCAAAGTACTTACTGCAAACTAATGGAAACACCTTAGGTTAACTTCCCACATGATTATGAGTAGTTTGAAAGTTGATTCATGGCTGTACACATCAACACAAAAAAGTTGTTATCTCAGTGCATGTAATGCTTAGACAATACAAATAGTATACATTTCAATTTTACACCAAAGTACTTACTGCAAACCTAATGGAAACAACTTAGATTAACTTCCCATATGATTCTGAGATGTCTGAAAGTTGTTTCATACCTGTGCACATCAAGACAAAAAAGTTGTTTTCTCAGTGCATGCAATGCTTTTACAATACAAATAGTATACATTTCAATTTTACACCAAAGCACTTACTGCAAACCTAATGGAAACACCTTAGGTCAACTTTCCACATGATTATGAGTAGTTTGAAAGTTGTTTCATGGCTGTACACATCAACACAAAAAAGTTGTTATCTCAGTGCATGCAATGCTTAGACAATTCAAATAGTATACATTTCAATTTTACACCAAAGCACTTACTGCAAACCTAATGGAAACAACTTAGGTTAACTTCCCACATGATTCTGAGATGTCTGAAAGTTGTTTCATAGCTGTGCACATAAAGACAAAAAAGTTGATTTCACAGTGAATAGAATGCTTTGACATAAAAGTAGTATACATTTCAATTGTACTCAAAAGTCCTGACTGCAAACCTAATGCAAACAGATTTGGTTGACTTCCCAGATGAGTATGACTAGGTTTAAAGTTGTTTCATGCCTCAGTTCATCAAGACAAAAAAGTTAATTTCTCAGTACTACTATGCTCTGACTTTAAGGTAGTATACATCTCAATTTTACACCAAAGTACTTACTGCAAACTAATGGAAACACCTTAGGTTAACTTCCCACATGATTATGAGTAGTTTGAAAGTTGTTTCATGGCTGTACACATCAACACAAAAAAGTTGTTATCTCTGTGCATGCAGTGCTTAAACAATACAAATAGTATACATTTCAATTTTACTCCAAAGCACTTACTGCAAACCTAATGGAAACACTTTAATTTAACTTCCCACATGATTCTGAGATGTCTGAAAGTTGTTTCATAGCTGTGCACATAAAGACAAAAAAGTTGATTTCACAGTGAATAGAATGCTTTGACATAAAAGTAGTATACATTTCAATTGTACTCAAAAGTCCTGACTGCAAACCTAATGCAAACAGATTTGGTTGACTTCCCAGATGAGTATGACTAGGTTTAAAGTTGTTTCATGCCTCACTTCATCAAGACAAAAAAGTTAATTTCTCAGTACGACTATGCTCTGACTTTAAGGTAGTATACATCTCAATTTTACACCAAAGTACTTACTGCAAACTAATGGAAACACCTTAGGTTAACTTCCCACATGCTTATGAGTAGTTTGAAAGTTGTTTCATGGCTGTACACATCAACACAAAAAAGTTGTTATCTCAGTGCATGCAATGCTTCGACAATACAAATAGTATGCATTTCAATTTTACACCAAAGTACTTACTGCAAACCTAATGGAAACACCATAGGTTAACTTCCCACATGATTCTGAGATGTCTGAAAGTTGTTTCATAGCTTACACATAAAGACAAAAAAGTTGATTTCACAGTGAATAGAATGCTTTGACATAAAAGTAGTATACATTTCAATTTTACACCAAAGCACTTACTGCAAACCTAATGGAAACACTTTAGGTTAACTTTCCACATGATTATGAGTAGTTTGAAAGTTGTTTCATGGCTGTACACATCAACACAAAAAAGTTGTTATCTCAGTGCATGCAGTGCTTAAACAATACAAATAGTATACATTTCAATTTTACTCCAAAGTACTTACTGCAAACCTAATGGAAACACTTTAAGTTAACTTCCCACATGATTCTGAGATGTCTGAAAGTTGTTTCATACCTGTGCACATAAAGACAAAAAAGTTGATTTCACAGTGAGTAGAATGATTTGACATAAAAGTAGTATACATTTCAATTGTACTCAAAAGTCCTGACTGCAAACTTAATGCAAACAGATTTGGTTAACTTCCCAGATGAGTATGACTAGGTTTAAAGTTTTTCATGCCTGAGTTCATCAAGACAAAAAAGTTACTTTCTCAGTACTACTATGCTCTGACATTAAGGTAGTATACATCTCAATTTTACACCAAAGTACTTACTGCAAACTAATGGAAACACCTTAGGTTAACTTCCCACATGATTATGAGTAGTTTGAAAGTTGATTCATGGCTGTACACATCAACACAAAAAAGTTGTTATCTCAGTGCATGTAATGCTTAGACAATACAAATAGTATACATTTCAATTTTACACCAAAGTACTTACTGCAAACCTAATGGAAACACCTTAGGTTAACTTCCCACATGATTATGAGTAGTTTGAAAGTTGTTTCATGGCTGTACACATCAACACAAAAAAGTTGTTATCTCAGTGCATGCAATGCTTCGACAATACAAATAGTATGCATTTCAATTTTACACCAAAGTACTTACTGCAAACCTAATGGAAACACCATAGGTTAACTTCCCACATGATTCTGAGATGTCTGAAAGTTGTTTCATAGCTGTGCACATAAAGACAAAAAAGTTGATTTCACAGTGAATAGAATGCTTTGACATAAAAGTAGTATACAATTCAATTGTACTCAAAAGTCCTGACTGCAAACCTAATGCAAACAGATTTGGTTGACTTCCCAGATGAGTATGACTAGGTTTAAAGTTGTTTCATGCCTCAGTTCATCAAGACAAAAAAGTTAATTTCTCAGTACTGCTATCCTCTGAATTTAAGGTAGTATACATCTCAATTTTACACCAAAGTACTTACTGCAAACTAATGGAAACACCTTAGGTTAACTTCCCACATGATTATGAGTAGTTTGAAAGTTGTTTCATGGCTGTACACATCAACACAAAAAAGTTGTTATCTCAGTGCATGCAATGCTTAGACAATACAGATAGTATACATTTCAATTTTACTCCAAAGCACTTACTGCAAACCTAATGGAAACACCATAGGTTAACTTCCCACATGATTCTGAGATGTCTGAAAGTTGTTTCATAGCTTACACATGAAGACAAAAAAGTTGATTTCACAGTGAATAGAATGCTTTGACATAAAAGTAGTATACATTTCAATTTTACACCAAAGCACTTACTGCAAACCTAATGGAAACACTTTAGGTTAACTTTCCACATGATTATGAGTAGTTTGAAAGTTGTTTCATGGCTGTACACATCAACACAAAAAAGTTGTTATCTCAGTGCATGCAATGCTTCGACAATACAAATAGTATGCATTTCAATTTTACACCAAAGTACTTACTGCAAACCTAATGGAAACACCATAGGTTAACTTCCCACATGATTCTGAGATGTCTGAAAGTTGTTTCATACCTGTGCACATCAAGACAAAAAAGTTGTTTTCTCAGTGCATGCAATGCTTTTACAATACAAATAGTATACATTTCAATTTTACACCAAAGCACTTACTGCAAACCTAATGGAAACACCTTAGGTCAACTTTCCACATGATTATGAGTAGTTTGAAAGTTGTTTCATGGCTGTACACATCAACACAAAAAAGTTGTTATCTCAGTGCATGCAATGCTTAGACAATTCAAATAGTATACATTTCAATTTTACACCAAAGCACTTACTGCAAACTAATGGAAACACCTTAGGTTAACTTCCCACATGATTATGAGTAGTTTGAAAGTTGATTCATGGCTGTACACATCAACACAAAAAAGTTGTTATCTCAGTGCATGTAATGCTTAGACAATACAAATAGTATACATTTCAATTTTACACCAAAGTACTTACTGCAAACCTAATGGAAACAACTTAGATTAACTTCCCATATGATTCTGAGATGTCTGAAAGTTGTTTCATACCTGTGCACATCAAGACAAAAAAGTTGTTTTCTCAGTGCATGCAATGCTTTTACAATACAAATAGTATACATTTCAATTTTACACCAAAGCACTTACTGCAAACCTAATGGAAACACCTTAGGTCAACTTTCCACATGATTATGAGTAGTTTGAAAGTTGTTTCATGGCTGTACACATCAACACAAAAAAGTTGTTATCTCAGTGCATGCAATGCTTAGACAATTCAAATAGTATACATTTCAATTTTACACCAAAGCACTTACTGCAAACCTAATGGAAACAACTTAGGTTAACTTCCCACATGATTCTGAGATGTCTGAAAGTTGTTTCATAGCTGTGCACATAAAGACAAAAAAGTTGATTTCACAGTGAATAGAATGCTTTGACATAAAAGTAGTATACATTTCAATTGTACTCAAAAGTCCTGACTGCAAACCTAATGCAAACAGATTTGGTTGACTTCCCAGATGAGTATGACTAGGTTTAAAGTTGTTTCATGCCTCAGTTCATCAAGACAAAAAAGTTAATTTCTCAGTACTACTATGCTCTGACTTTAAGGTAGTATACATCTCAATTTTACACCAAAGTACTTACTGCAAACTAATGGAAACACCTTAGGTTAACTTCCCACATGATTATGAGTAGTTTGAAAGTTGTATCATGGCTGTACACATCAACACAAAAAAGTTGTTATCTCAGTGCATGCAATGCTTCGACAATACAAATAGTATGCATTTCAATTTTACACCAAAGTACTTACTGCAAACCTAATGGAAACACCATAGTTTAACTTCCCACATGATTCTGAGATGTCTGAAAGTTGTTTCATAGCTGTGCACATAAAGACAAAAAAGTTGATTTCACAGTGAATAGAATGCTTTGACATAAAAGTAGTATACAATTCAATTTTACACCAAAACACTTACTGCAAACCTAATGGAAACACTTTAGGTTAACTTTCCACATGATTATGAGTAGTTTGAAAGTTGTTTCATGGCTGTACACATCAACACAAAAAAGTTGTTATCTCAGTGCATGCAGTGCTTAAACAATACAAATAGTATACATTTCAATATTACTCCAAAGCACTTACTGCAAACCTAATGGAAACACTTTAATTTAACTTCCCACATGATTCTGAGATGTCCGAAAGTTGTTTCATACCTGTGCACATAAAGACAAAAAAGTTGATTTCACAGTGAATAGAATGCTTTGACATAAAAGTAGTATACAATTCAATTGTACTCAAAAGTCCTGACTGCAAACCTAATGCAAACAGATTTGGTTGACTTCCCAGATGAGTATGACTAGGTTTAAAGTTGTTTCATGCCTCAGTTCATCAAGACAAAAAAGTTAATTTCTCAGTACTACTATGCTCTGAATTTAAGGTAGTATACATCTCAATTTTACACCAAAGTACTTACTGCAAACTAATGGAAACACCTTAGGTTAACTTCCCACATGATTATGAGTAGTTTGAAAGTTGTTTCATGGCTGTACACATCAACACAAAAAAGTTGTTATCTCAGTGCATGCAATGCTTAGACAATACAGATAGTATACATTTCAATTTTACTCCAAAGCACTTACTGCAAACCTAATGGAAACACCATAGGTTAACTTCCCACATGATTCTGAGATGTCTGAAAGTTGTTTCATAGCTTACACATAAAGACAAAAAAGTTGATTTCACAGTGAATAGAATGCTTTGACATAAAAGTAGTATACATTTCAATTTTACACCAAAGCACTTACTGCAAACCTAATGGAAACACTTTAGGTTAACTTTCCACATGATTATGAGTAGTTTGAAAGTTGTTTCATGGCTGTACACATCAACACAAAAAAGTTGTTATCTCAGTGCATGCAGTGCTTAAACAATACAAATAGTATACATTTCAATTTTACTCCAAAGCACTTACTGCAAACCTAATGGAAGCACTTTAAGTTAACTTCCCACATGATTCTGAGATGTCTGAAAGTTGTTTCATACCTGTGCACATAAAGACAAAAAAGTTGATTTCACAGTGAATAGAATGCTTTGACATAAAAGTAGTATACATTTCAATTGTACTCAAAAGTCCTGACTGCAAACCTAATGCAAACAGATTTGGTTGACTACCCAGATGAGTATGACTAGGTTTAAAGTTGTTTCATGCCTCACTTCATCAAGACAAAAAAGTTAATTTCTCAGTACGACTATGCTCTGACTTTAAGGTAGTATACATCTCAATTTTACACCAAAGTACTTACTGCAAACTAATGGAAACACCTTAGGTTAACTTCCCACATGATTATGAGTAGTTTGAAAGTTGTTTCATGGCTGTACACATCAACACAAAAAAGTTGTTATCTCAGTGCATGCAATGCTTCGACAATACAAATAGTATGCATTTCAATTTTACACCAAAGTACTTACTGCAAACCTAATGGAAACACCATAGGTTAACTTCCCACATGATTCTGAGATGTCTGAAAGTTGTTTCATAGCTGTGCACATAAAGACAAAAAAGTTGATTTCACAGTGAATAGAATGCTTTGACATAAAAGTAGTATACAATTCAATTGTACTCAAAAGTCCTGACTGCAAACCTAATGCAAACAGATTTGGTTGACTTCCCAGATGAGTATGACTAGGTTTAAAGTTGTTTCATGCCTCAGTTCATCAAGACAAAAAAGTTAATTTCTCAGTACTACTATGCTCTGAATTTAAGGTAGTATACATCTCAATTTTACACCAAAGTACTTACTGCAAACTAATGGAAACACCTTAGGTTAACTTCCCACATGATTATGAGTAGTTTGAAAGTTGTTTCATGGCTGTACACATCAACACAAAAAAGTTGTTATCTCAGTGCATGCAATGCTTAGACAATACAGATAGTATACATTTCAATTTTACTCCAAAGCACTTACTGCAAACCTAATGGAAACACCATAGGTTAACTTCCCACATGATTCTGAGTTGTCTGAAAGTTGTTTCATAGCTTACACATAAAGACAAAAAAGTTGATTTCACAGTGAATAGAATGCTTTGACATAAAAGTAGTATACATTTCAATTTTACACCAAAGCACTTACTGCAAACCTAATGGAAACACTTTAGGTTAACTTTCCACATGATTATGAGTAGTTTGAAAGTTGTTTCATGGCTGTACACATCAACACAAAAAAGTTGTTATCTCAGTGCATGCAGTGCTTAAACAATACAAATAGTATACATTTCAATTTTACTCCAAAGCACTTACTGCAAACCTAATGGAAACACTTTAAGTTAACTTCCCACATGATTCTGAGATGTCTGAAAGTTGTTTCATACCTGTGCACATAAAGACAAAAAAGTTGATTTCACAGTGAATAGAATGCTTTGACATAAAAGTAGTATACATTTCAATTGTACTCAAAAGTCCTGACTGCAAACCTAATGCAAACAGATTTGGTTGACTTCCCAGATGAGTATGACTAGGTTTAAAGTTGTTTCATGCCTCAGTTCATCAAGACAAAAAAGTTAATTTCTCAGTACGACTATGCTCTGACTTTAAGGTAGTATACATCTCAATTTTACACCAAAGTACTTACTGCAAACTAATGGAAACACCTTAGGTTAACTTCCCACATGATTATGAGTAGTTTGAAAGTTGTTTCATGGCTGTACACATCAACACAAAAAAGTTGTTATCTCAGTGCATGCAATGCTTCGACAATACAAATAGTATGCATTTCAATTTTACACCAAAGTACTTACTGCAAACCTAATGGAAACACCATAGGTTAACTTCCCACATGATTTTGAGATGTCTGAAAGTTGTTTCATAGCTGTGCACATAAAGACAAAAAAGTTGATTTCACAGTGAATAGAATGCTTTGACATAAAAGTAGTATACAATTCAATTGTACTCAAAAGTCCTGACTGCAAACCTAATGCAAACAGATTTGGTTGACTTCCCAGATGAGTATGACTAGGTTTAAAGTTTTTCATGCCTGAGTTCATCAAGACAAAAAAGTTACTTTCTCAGTACTACTGTGCTCTGACATTAAGGTAGTATACATCTCAATTTTACACCAAAGTACTTACTGCAAACTAATGGAAACACCTTACGTTAACTTCCCACATGATTATGAGTAGTTTGAAAGTTGATTCATGGCTGTACACATCAACACAAAAAAGTTGTTATCTCAGTGCATGTAATGCTTAGACAATACAAATAGTATACATTTCAATTTTACACCAAAATACTTACTGCAAACCTAATGGAAACAACTTAGATTAACTTCCCATATGATTCTGAGATGTCTGAAAGTTGTTTCATACCTGTGCACATCAAGACAAAAAAGTTGTTTTCTCAGTGCATGCAATGCTTTTACAATACAAATAGTATACATTTCAATTTTACACCAAAGCACTTACTGCAAACCTAATGGAAACACCTTAGGTCAACTTTCCACATGATTATGAGTAGTTTGAAAGTTGTTTCATGGCTGTACACATCAACACAAAAAAGTTGTTATCTCAGTGCATGCAATGCTTAGACAATTCAAATAGTATACATTTCAATTTTACACCAAAGCACTTACTGCAAACCTAATGGAAACAACTTAGGTTAACTTCCCACATGATTCTGAGATGTCTGAAAGTTGTTTCATAGCTGTGCACATAAAGACAAAAAAGTTGATTTCACAGTGAATAGAATGCTTTGACATAAAAGTAGTATACATTTCAATTGTACTCAAAAGTCCTGACTGCAAACCTAATGCAAACAGATTTGGTTGACTTCCCAGATGAGTATGACTAGGTTTAAAGTTGTTTCATGCCTCACTTCATCAAGACAAAAAAGTTAATTTCTCAGTACGACTATGCTCTGACTTTAAGGTAGTATACATCTCAATTTTACACCAAAGTACTTACTGCAAACTAATGGAAACACCTTAGGTTAACTTCCCACATGATTATGAGTAGTTTGAAAGTTGTTTCATGGCTGTACACATCAACACAAAAAAGTTGTTATCTCAGTGCATGCAATGCTTCGACAATACAAATAGTATGCATTTCAATTTTACACCAAAGTACTTACTGCAAACCTAATGGAAACACCATAGGTTAACTTCCCACATGATTCTGAGATGTCTGAAAGTTGTTTCATAGCTGTGCACATAAAGACAAAAAAGTTGATTTCACAGTGAATAGAATGCTTTGACATAAAAGTAGTACACAATTCAATTGTACTCAAAAGTCCTGACTGCAAACCTAATGCAAACAGATTTGGTTGACTTCCCAGATGAGTATGACTAGGTTTAAAGTTGTTTCATGCCTCAGTTCATCAAGACAAAAAAGTTAATTTCTCAGTACTACTATGCTCTGAATTTAAGGTAGTATACATCTCAATTTTACACCAAAGTACTTACTGCAAACTAATGGAACCACCTTAGGTTAACTTCCCACATGATTATGAGTAGTTTGAAAGTTGTTTCATGGCTGTACACATCAACACAAAAAAGTTGTTATCTCAGTGCATGCAATGCTTAGACAATACAGATAGTATACATTTCAATTTTACTCCAAAGCACTTACTGCAAACCTAATGGAAACACCATAGGTTAACTTCCCACATGATTCTGAGATGTCTGAAAGTTGTTTCATAGCTTACACATAAAGACAAAAAAGTTGATTTCACAGTGAATAGAATGCTTTGACATAAAAGTAGTATACATTTCAATTTTACACCAAAACACTTACTGCAAACCTAATGGAAACACTTTAGGTTAACTTTCCACATGATTATGAGTAGTTTGAAAGTTGTTTCATGGCTGTACACATCAACACAAAAAAGTTGTTATCTCAGTGCATGCAGTGCTTAAACAATACAAATAGTATACATTTCAATTTTACTCCAAAGCACTTACTGCAAACCTAATGGAAACACTTTAAGTTAACTTCCCACATGATTCTGAGATGTCTGAAAGTTGTTTCATAGCTGTGCACATAAAGACAAAAAAGTTGATTTCACAGTGAATAGATTGCTTTCACATAAAAGTAGTATACATTTCAATTGTACTCAAAAGTCCTGACTGCAAACCTAATGCAAACAGATTTGGTTGACTTCCCAGATGAGTATGACTAGGTTTAAAGTTGTTTCATGCCTCACTTCATCAAGACAAAAAAGTTAATTTCTCAGTACGACTATGCTCTGACTTTAAGGTAGTATACATCTCAATTTTACACCAAAGTACTTACTGCAAACTAATGGAAACACCTTAGGTTAACTTCCCACATGATTATGAGTAGTTTGAAAGTTGTTTCATGGCTGTACACATCAACACAAAAAAGTTGTTATCTCAGTGCATGCAATGCTTCGACAATACAAATAGTATGCATTTCAATTTTACACCAAAGTACTTACTGCAAACCTAATGGAAACACCATAGGTTAACTTCCCACATGATTCTGAGATGTCTGAAAGTTGTTTCATAGCTGTGCACATAAAGACAAAAAAGTTGATTTCACAGTGAATAGAATGCTTTGACATAAAAGTAGTATACAATTCAATTGTACTCAAAAGTCCTGACTGCAAACCTAATGCAAACAGATTTGGTTGACTTCCCAGATGAGTATGACTAGGTTTAAAGTTGTTTCATGCCTCAGTTCATCAAGACAAAAAAGTTAATTTCTCAGTACTACTATGCTCTGAATTTAAGGTAGTATACATCTCAATTTTACACCAAAGTACTTACTGCAAACTAATGGAAACGCCTTAGGTTAACTTCCCACATGATTATGAGTAGTTTGAAAGTTGTTTCATGGCTGTACACATCAACACAAAAAAGTTGTTATCTCAGTGCATGCAATGCTTAGACAATACAGATAGTATACATTTCAATTTTACTCCAAAGCACTTACTGCAAACCTAATGGAAACACCATAGGTTAACTTCCCACATGATTCTGAGATGTCTGAAAGTTGTTTCATAGCTTACACATAAAGACAAAAAAGTTGATTTCACAGTGAATAGAATGCTTTGACATAAAAGTAGTATACATTTCAATTTTACACCAAAGCACTTACTGCAAACCTAATGGAAACACTTTAGGTTAACTTTCCACATGATTATGAGTAGTTTGAAAGTTGTTTCATGGCTGTACACATCAACACAAAAAAGTTGTTATCTCAGTGCATGCAGTGCTTAAACAATACAAATAGTATACATTTCAATTTTACTCCAAAGCACTTACTGCAAACCTAATGGAAACACTTTAAGTTAACTTCCCACATGATTCTGAGATGTCTGAAAGTTGTTTCGTAGCTGTGCACATAAAGACAAAAAAGTTGATTTCACAGTGAATAGAATGCTTTGACATAAAAGTAGTATACATTTCAATTGTACTCAAAAGTCCTGACTGCAAACCTAATGCAAACAGATTTGGTTGACTTCCCAGATGAGTATGACTAGGTTTAAAGTTGTTTCATGCCTCACTTCATCAAGACAAAAAAGTTAATTTCTCAGTACGACTATGCTCTGACTTTAAGGTAGTATACATCTCAATTTTACACCAAAGTACTTACTGCAAACTAATGGAAACACCTTAGGTTAACTTCCCACATGATTATGAGTAGTTTGAAAGTTGTTTCATGGCTGTACACATCAACACAAAGAAGTTGTTATCTCAGTGCATGCAATGCTTCGACAATACAAATAGTATGCATTTCAATTTTACACCAAAGTACTTACTGCAAACCTAATGGAAACACCATAGGTTAACTTCCCACATGATTCTGAGATGTCTGAAAGTTGTTTCATAGCTGTGCACATAAAGACAAAAAAGTTGATTTCACAGTGAATAGAATGCTTTGACATAAAAGTAGTATACATTTCAATTGTACTCAAAAGTCCTGACTGCAAACCTAATGCAAACAGATTTGGTTGACTTCCCAGATGAGTATGACTAGGTTTAAAGTTGTTATATGCCTCACTTCATCAAGACAAAAAAGTTAATTTCTCAGTACGACTATGCTCTGACTTTAAGGTAGTATACATCTCAATTTTACACGAAAGTACTTACTGCAAACTAATGGAAACACCTTAGGTTAACTTCCCACATGATTATGAGTAGTTTGAAAGTTGTTTCATGGCTGTACACATCAACACAAAAAAGTTGTTATCTCAGTGCATGCAATGCTTCGACAATACAAATAGTATGCATTTCAATTTTACACCAAAGTACTTACTGCAAACCTAATGGAAACACCATAGGTTAACTTCCCACATGATTCTGAGATGTCTGAAAGTTGTTTCATAGCTGTGCACATAAAGACAAAAAAGTTGATTTCACAGTGAATAGAATGCTTTGACATAAAAGTAGTATACAATTCAATTGTACTCAAAAGTCCTGACTGCAAACCTAATGCAAACAGATTTGGTTGACTTCCCAGATGAGTATGACTAGGTTTAAAGTTTTTCATGCCTGAGTTCATCAAGACAAAAAAGTTACTTTCTCAGTACTACTATGCTCTGACATTAAGGTAGTATACATCTCAATTTTACACCAAAGTACTTACTGCAAACTAATGGAAACACCTTACGTTAACTTCCCACATGATTATGAGTAGTTTGAAAGTTGATTCATGGCTGTACACATCAACACAAAAAAGTTGTTATCTCAGTGCATGTAATGCTTAGACAATACAAATAGTATACATTTCAATTTTACACCAAAGTACTTACTGCCAACCTAATGGAAACAACTTAGATTAACTTCCCATATGATTCTGAGATGTCTGAAAGTTGTTTCATACCTGTGCACATCAAGACAAAAAAGTTGTTTTCTCAGTGCATGCAATGCTTTTACAATACAAATAGTATACATTTCAATTTTACACCAAAGCACTTACTGCAAACCTAATGGAAACACCTTAGGTCAACTTTCCACATGATTTTGAGTAGTTTGAAAGTTGTTTCATGGCTGTACACATCAACACAAAAAAGTTGTTATCTCAGTGCATGCAATGCTTAGACAATTCAAATAGTATACATTTCAATTTTACACCAAAGCACTTACTGCAAACCTAATGGAAACAACTTAGGTTAACTTCCCACATGATTCTGAGATGTCTGAAAGTTGTTTCATAGCTGTGCACATAAAGACAAAAAAGTTGATTTCACAGTGAATAGAATGCTTTGACATAAAAGTAGTATACATTTCAATTGTACTCAAAAGTCCTGACTGCAAACCTAATGCAAACAGATTTGGTTGACTTCCCAGATGAGTATGACTAGGTTTAAAGTTGTTTCATGCCTCAGTTCTTCAAGACAAAAAAGTTAATTTCTCAGTACTACTATGCTCTGACTTTAAGGTAGTATACATCTCAATTTTACACCAAAGTACTTACTGCAAACTAATGGAAACACCTTAGGTTAACTTCCCACATGATTATGAGTAGTTTGAAAGTTGTATCATGGCTGTACACATCAACACAAAAAAGTTGTTATCTCAGTGCATGCAATGCTTCGACAATACAAATAGTATGCATTTCAATTTTACACCAAAGTACTTACTGCAAACCTAATGGAAACACCATAGTTTAACTTCCCACATGATTCTGAGATGTCTGAAAGTTGTTTCATAGCTGTGCACATAAAGACAAAAAAGTTGATTTCACAGTGAATAGAATGCTTTGACATAAAAGTAGTATACAATTCAATTTTACACCGAAACACTTACTGCAAACCTAATGGAAACACTTTAGGTTAACTTTCCACATGATTATGAGTAGTTTGAAAGTTGTTTCATGGCTGTACACATCAACACAAAAAAGTTGTTATCTCAGTGCATGCAGTGCTTAAACAATACAAATAGTATACATTTCAATATTACTCCAAAGCACTTACTGCAAACCTAATGGAAACACTTTAATTTAACTTCCCACATGATTCTGAGATGTCTGAAAGTTGTTTCATACCTGTGCACATAAAGACAAAAAAGTTGATTTCACAGTGAATAGAATGCTTTGACATAAAAGTAGTATACATTTCAATTTTACTCCAAAGCACTTACTGCAAACCTAATGGAAACACTTTAAGTTAACTTCCCACATGATTCTGAGATGTCTGAAAGTTGTTTCATAGCTGTGCACATAAAGACAAAAAAGTTGATTTCACAGTGAATAGAATGCTTTGACATAAAAGTAGTATACATTTCAATTGTACTCAAAAGTCCTGACTGCAAACCTAATGCAAACAGATTTGGTTGACTTCCCAGATGAGTATGACTAGGTTTAAAGTTGTTTCATGCCTCACTTCATCAAGACAAAAAAGTTAATTTCTCAGTACGACTATGCTCTGACTTTAAGGTAGTATACATCTCAATTTTACACCAAAGTACTTACTGCAAACTAATGGAAACACCTTAGGTTAACTTCCCACATGATTATGAGTAGTTTGAAAGTTGTTTCATGGCTGTACACATCAACACAAAGAAGTTGTTATCTCAGTGCATGCAATGCTTCGACAATACAAATAGTATGCATTTCAATTTTACACCAAAGTACTTACTGCAAACCTAATGGAAACACCATAGGTTAACTTCCCACATGATTCTGAGATGTCTGAAAGTTGTTTCATAGCTGTGCACATAAAGACAAAAAAGTTGATTTCACAGTGAATAGAATGCTTTGACATAAAAGTAGTATACATTTCAATTGTACTCAAAAGTCCTGACTGCAAACCTAATGCAAACAGATTTGGTTGACTTCCCAGATGAGTATGACTAGGTTTAAAGTTGTTATATGCCTCACTTCATCAAGACAAAAAAGTTAATTTCTCAGTACGACTATGCTCTGACTTTAAGGTAGTATACATCTCAATTTTACACCAAAGTACTTACTGCAAACTAATGGAAACACCTTAGGTTAACTTCCCACATGATTATGAGTAGTTTGAAAGTTGTTTCATGGCTGTACACATCAACACAAAAAAGTTGTTATCTCAGTGCATGCAATGCTTCGACAATACAAATAGTATGCATTTCAATTTTACACCAAAGTACTTACTGCAAACCTAATGGAAACACCATAGGTTAACTTCCCACATGATTCTGAGATGTCTGAAAGTTGTTTCATAGCTGTGCACATAAGACAAAAAAGTTGATTTCACAGTGAATAGAATGCTTTGACATAAAAGTAGTATACAATTCAATTGTACTCAAAAGTCCTGACTGCAAACCTAATGCAAACAGATTTGGTTGACTTCCCAGATGAGTATGACTAGGTTTAAAGTTTTTCATGCCTGAGTTCATCAAGACAAAAAAGTTACTTTCTCAGTACTACTATGCTCTGACATTAAGGTAGTATACATCTCAATTTTACACCAAAGTACTTACTGCAAACTAATGGAAACACCTTACGTAACTTCCCACATGATTATGAGTAGTTTGAAAGTTGATTCATGGCTGTACACATCAACACAAAAAAGTTGTTATCTCAGTGCATGTAATGCTTAGACAATACAAATAGTATACATTTCAATTTTACACCAAAGTACTTACTGCCAACCTAATGGAAACAACTTAGATTAACTTCCCATATGATTCTGAGATGTCTGAAAGTTGTTTCATACCTGTGCACATCAAGACAAAAAAGTTGTTTTCTCAGTGCATGCAATGCTTTTACAATACAAATAGTATACATTTCAATTTTACACCAAAGCACTTACTGCAAACCTAATGGAAACACCTTAGGTCAACTTTCCACATGATTTTGAGTAGTTTGAAAGTTGTTTCATGGCTGTACACATCAACACAAAAAAGTTGTTATCTCAGTGCATGCAATGCTTAGACAATTCAAATAGTATACATTTCAATTTTACACCAAAGCACTTACTGCAAACCTAATGGAAACAACTTAGGTTAACTTCCCACATGATTCTGAGATGTCTGAAAGTTGTTTCATAGCTGTGCACATAAAGACAAAAAAGTTGATTTCACAGTGAATAGAATGCTTTGACATAAAAGTAGTATACATTTCAATTGTACTCAAAAGTCCTGACTGCAAACCTAATGCAAACAGATTTGGTTGACTTCCCAGATGAGTATGACTAGGTTTAAAGTTGTTTCATGCCTCAGTTCTTCAAGACAAAAAAGTTAATTTCTCAGTACTACTATGCTCTGACTTTAAGGTAGTATACATCTCAATTTTACACCAAAGTACTTACTGCAAACTAATGGAAACACCTTAGGTTAACTTCCCACATGATTATGAGTAGTTTGAAAGTTGTATCATGGCTGTACACATCAACACAAAAAAGTTGTTATCTCAGTGCATGCAATGCTTCGACAATACAAATAGTATGCATTTCAATTTTACACCAAAGTACTTACTGCAAACCTAATGGAAACACCATAGTTTAACTTCCCACATGATTCTGAGATGTCTGAAAGTTGTTTCATAGCTGTGCACATAAAGACAAAAAAGTTGATTTCACAGTGAATAGAATGCTTTGACATAAAAGTAGTATACAATTCAATTTTACACCAAAACACTTACTGCAAACCTAATGGAAACACTTTAGGTTAACTTTCCACATGATTATGAGTAGTTTGAAAGTTGTTTCATGGCTGTACACATCAACACAAAAAAGTTGTTATCTCAGTGCATGCAGTGCTTAAACAATACAAATAGTATACATTTCAATATTACTCCAAAGCACTTACTGCAAACCTAATGGAAACACTTTAATTTAACTTCCCACATGATTCTGAGATGTCTGAAAGTTGTTTCATACCTGTGCACATAAAGACAAAAAAGTTGATTTCACAGTGAATAGAATGCTTTGACATAAAAGTAGTATACATTTCAATTGTACTCAAAAGTCCTGACTGCAAACCTAATGCAAACAGATTTGGTTGACTTCCCAGATGAGTATGACTAGGTTTAAAGTTGTTTCATGCCTCACTTCATCAAGACAAAAAAGTTAATTTCTCAGTACGACTATGCTCTGACTTTAAGGTAGTATACATCTCAATTTTACACCCAAAGTACTTACTGCAAACTAATGGAAACACCTTAGGTTAACTTCCCACATGATTATGAGTGTTTGAAAGTTGTTTCATGGCTGTACACATCAACACAAAAAAGTTGTTATCTCAGTGCATGCAATGCTTCGACAATGCAAATAGTATGCATTTCAATTTTACACCAAAGTACTTACTGCAAACCTAATGGAAACACCATAGGTTAACTTCCCACATGATTCTGAGATGTCTGAAAGTTGTTTCATAGCTGTGCACATAAAGACAAAAAAGTTGATTTCACAGTGAATAGAATGCTTTGACATAAAAGTAGTATACAATTCAATTGTACTCAAAAGTCCTGACTGCAAACCTAATGCAAACAGATTTGGTTGACTTCCCAGATGAGTATGACTAGGTTTAAAGTTGTTTCATGCCTCAGTTCATCAAGACAAAAAAGTTAATTTCTCAGTACTACTATGCTCTGAATTTAAGGTAGTATACATCTCAATTTTACACCAAAGTACTTACTGCAAACTAATGGAAACACCTTAGGTTAACTTCCCACATGATTATGAGTAGTTTGAAAGTTGTTTCATGGCTGTACACATCAACACAAAAAAGTTGTTATCTCAGTGCATGCAATGCTTAGACAATACAGATAGTATACATTTCAATTTTACTCCAAAGCACTTACTGCAAACCTAATGGAAACACCATAGGTTAACTTCCCACATGATTCTGAGATGTCTGAAAGTTGTTTCATAGCTTACACATAAAGACAAAAAAGTTGATTTCACAGTGAATAGAATGCTTTGACATAAAAGTAGTATACATTTCAATTTTACACCAAAGCACTTACTGCAAACCTAATGGAAACACTTTAGGTTAACTTTCCACATGATTATGAGTAGTTTGAAAGTTGTTTCATGGCTGTACACATCAACACAAAAAAGTTGTTATCTCAGTGCATGCAGTGCTTAAACAATACAAATAGTATACATTTCAATTTTACTCCAAAGCACTTACTGCAAACCTAATGGAAACACTTTAAGTTAACTTCCCACATGATTCTGAGATGTCTGAAAGTTGTTTCATACCTGTGCACATAAAGACAAAAAAGTTGATTTCACAGTGAATAGAATGCTTTGACATAAAATTAGTATACATTTCAATTGTACTCAAAAGTCCTGACTGCAAACCTAATGCAAACAGATTTGGTTGACTTCCCAGATGAGTATGACTAGGTTTAAAGTTGTTTCATGCCTCACTTCATCAAGACAAAAAAGTTAATTTCTCAGTACGACTATGCTCTGACTTTAAGGTAGTATACATCTCAATTTTACACCAAAGTACTTACTGCAAACTAATGGAAACACCTTAGGTTAACTTCCCACATGATTATGAGTAGTTTGAAAGTTGTTTCATGGCTGTACACATCAACACAAAAAAGTTGTTATCTCAGTGCATGCAATGCTTCGACAATACAAATAGTATGCATTTCAATTTTACACCAAAGTACTTACTGCAAACCTAATGGAAACACCATAGGTTAACTTCCCACATGATTCTGAGATGTCTGAAAGTTGTTTCATAGCTGTGCACATAAAGACAAAAAAGTTGATTTCACAGTGAATAGAATGCTTTGACATAAAAGTAGTATACAATTCAATTGTACTCAAAAGTCCTGACTGCAAACCTAATGCAAACAGATTTGGTTGACTTCCCAGATGAGTATGACTAGGTTTAAAGTTGTTTCATGCCTCAGTTCATCAAGACAAAAAAGTTAATTTCTCAGTACTACTATGCTCTGAATTTAAGGTAGTATACATCTCAATTTTACACCAAAGTACTTACTGCAAACTAATGGAAACACCTTAGGTTAACTTCCCACATGATTATGAGTAGTTTGAAAGTTGTTTCATGGCTGTACACATCAACACAAAAAAGTTGTTATCTCAGTGCATGCAATGCTTAGACAATACAGATAGTATACATTTCAATTTTACTCCAAAGCACTTACTGCAAACCTAATGGAAACACCATAGGTTAACTTCCCACATGATTCTGAGATGTCTGAAAGTTGTTTCATAGCTTACACATAAAGACAAAAAAGTTGATTTCACAGTGAATAGAATGCTTTGACATAAAAGTAGTATACATTTCAATTTTACACCAAAGCACTTACTGCAAACCTAATGGAAACACTTTAGGTTAACTTTCCACATGATTATGAGTAGTTTGAAAGTTGTTTCATGGCTGTACACATCAACACAAAAAAGTTGTTATCTCAGTGCATGCAGTGCTTAAACAATACAAATAGTATACATTTCAATTTTACTCCAAAGCACTTACTGCAAACCTAATGGAAACACTTTAAGTTAACTTCCCACATGATTCTGAGATGTCTGAAAGTTGTTTCATACCTGTGCACATAAAGACAAAAAAGTTGATTTCACAGTGAGTAGAATGATTTGACATAAAAGTAGTATACATTTCAATTGTACTCAAAAGTCCTGACTGCAAACTTAATGCAAACAGATTTGGTTAACTTCCCAGATGAGTATGACTAGGTTTAAAGTTTTTCATGCCTGAGTTCATCAAGACAAAAAAGTTACTTTCTCAGTACTACTATGCTCTGACATTAAGGTAGTATACATCTCAATTTTACACCAAAGTACTTACTGCAAACTAATGGAAACACCTTAGGTTAACTTCCCACATGATTATGAGTAGTTTGAAAGTTGATTCATGGCTGTACACATCAACACAAAAAAGTTGTTATCTCAGTGCATGTAATGCTTAGACAATACAAATAGTATACATTTCAATTTTACACCAAAGTACTTACTGCAAACCTAATGGAAACAACTTAGATTAACTTCCCATATGATTCTGCGATGTCTGAAAGTTGTTTCATACCTGTGCACATCAAGACAAAAAAGTTGTTTTCTCAGTGCATGCAATGCTTTTACAATACAAATAGTATACATTTCAATTTTACACCAAAGCACTTACTGCAAACCTAATGGAAACACCTTAGGTCAACTTTCCACATGATTATGAGTAGTTTGAAAGTTGTTTCATGGCTGTACACATCAACACAAAAAAGTTGTTATCTCAGTGCATGCAATGCTTAGACAATTCAAATAGTATACATTTCAATTTTACACCAAAGCACTTACTGCAAACCTAATGGAAACAACTTAGGTTAACTTCCCACATGATTCTGAGATGTCTGAAAGTTGTTTCATAGCTGTGCACATAAAGACAAAAAAGTTGATTTCACAGTGAATAGAATGCTTTGACATAAAAGTAGTATACATTTCAATTGTACTCAAAAGTCCTGACTGCAAACCTAATGCAAACAGATTTGGTTGACTTCCCAGATGAGTATGACTAGGTTTAAAGTTGTTTCATGCCTCAGTTCATCAAGACAAAAAAGTTAATTTCTCAGTACTACTATGCTCTGACTTTAAGGTAGTATACATCTCAATTTTACACCAAAGTACTTACTGCAAACTAATGGAAACACCTTAGGTTAACTTCCCACATGATTATGAGTAGTTTGAAAGTTGTATCATGGCTGTACACATCAACACAAAAAAGTTGTTATCTCAGTGCATGCAATGCTTCGACAATACAAATAGTATGCATTTCAATTTTACACCAAAGTACTTACTGCAAACCTAATGGAAACACCATAGTTTAACTTCCCACATGATTCTGAGATGTCTGAAAGTTGTTTCATAGCTGTGCACATAAAGACAAAAAGTTGATTTCACAGTGAATAGAATGCTTTGACATAAAGGTAGTATACAATTCAATTTTACACCAAAACACTTACTGCAAACCTAATGGAAACACTTTAGGTTAACTTTCCACATGATTATGAGTAGTTTGAAAGTTGTTTCATGGCTGTACACATCAACACAAAAAAGTTGTTATCTCAGTGCATGCAGTGCTTAAACAATACAAATAGTATACATTTCAATATTACTCCAAAGCACTTACTGCAAACCTAATGGAAACACTTTAATTTAACTTCCCACATGATTCTGAGATGTCTGAAAGTTGTTTCATACCTGTGCACATAAAGACAAAAAAGTTGATTTCACAGTGAATAGAATGCTTTGACATAAAAGTAGTATACATTTCAATTGTACTCAAAAGTCCTGACTGCAAACCTAATGCAAACAGATTTGGTTGACTTCCCAGATGAGTATGACTAGGTTTAAAGTTGTTTCATGTCTCACTTCATCAAGACAAAAAAGTTAATTTCTCAGTACGACTATGCTCTGACTTTAAGGTAGTATACATCTCAATTTTACACCAAAGTACTTACTGCAAACTAATGGAAACACCTTAGGTTAACTTCCCACATGATTATGAGTAGTTTGAAAGTTGTTTCATGGCTGTACACATCAACACAAAAAAGTTGTTATCTCAGTGCATGCAATGCTTCGACAATACAAATAGTATGCATTTCAATTTTACACCAAAGTACTTACTGCAAACCTAATGGAAACACCATAGGTTAACTTCCCACATGATTCTGAGATGTCTGAAAGTTGTTTCATAGCTGTGCACATAAAGACAAAAAAGTTGATTTCACAGTGAATAGAATGCTTTGACATAAAAGTAGTATACAATTCAATTGTACTCAAAAGTCCTGACTGCAAACCTAATGCAAACAGATTTGGTTGACTTCCCAGATGAGTATGACTAGGTTTAAAGTTGTTTCATGCCTCAGTTCACAAGACAAAAAAGTTAATTTCTCAGTACTACTATGCTCTGAATTTAAGGTAGTATACATCTCAATTTTACACCAAAGTACTTACTGCAAACTAATGGAAACACCTTAGGTTAACTTCCCACATGATTATGAGTAGTTTGAAAGTTGCTTCATGGCTGTACACATCAACACAAAAAAGTTGTTATCTCAGTGCATGCAATGCTTAGACAATACAGATAGTATACATTTCAATTTTACTCCAAAGCACTTACTGCAAACCTAATGGAAACACCATAGGTTAACTTCCCACATGATTCTGAGATGTCTGAAAGTTGTTTCATAGCTTACACATAAAGACAAAAAAGTTGATTTCACAGTGAATAGAATGCTTTGACATAAAAGTAGTATACATTTCAATTTTACACCAAAGCACTTACTGCAAACCTAATGGAAACACTTTAGGTTAACTTTCCACATGATTATGAGTAGTTTGAAAGTTGTTTCATGCCTGTACACATCAACACAAAAAAGTTGTTATCTCAGTGCATGCAGTGCTTAAACAATACAAATAGTATACATTTCAATTTTACTCCAAAGCACTTACTGCAAACCTAATGGAAACACTTTAAGTTAACTTCCCACATGATTCTTAGATGTCTGAAAGTTGTTTCATACCTGTGCACATAAAGACAAAAAAGTTGATTTCACAGTGAGTAGAATGATTTGACATAAAAGTAGTATACATTTCAATTGTACTCAAAAGTCCTGACTGCAAACTTAATGCAAACAGATTTGGTTAACTTCCCAGATGAGTATGACTAGGTTTAAAGTTTTTCATGCCTGAGTTCATCAAGACAAAAAAGTTACTTTCTCAGTACTACTATGCTCTGACATTAAGGTAGTATACATCTCAATTTTACACCAAAGTACTTACTGCAAACTAATGGAAACACCTTAGGTTAACTTCCCACATGATTATGAGTAGTTTGAAAGTTGATTCATGGCTGTACACATCAACACAAAAAAGTTGTTATCTCAGTGCATGTAATGCTTAGACAATACAAATAGTATACATTTCAATTTTACACCAAAGTACTTACTGCAAACCTAATGGAAACAACTTAGATTAACTTCCCATATGATTCTGAGATGTCTGAAAGTTGTTTCATACCTGTGCACATCAAGACAAAAAAGTTGTTTTCTCAGTGCATGCAATGCTTTTACAATACAAATAGTATACATTTCAATTTTACACCAAAGCACTTACTGCAAACCTAATGGAAACACCTTAGGTCAACTTTCCACATGATTATGAGTAGTTTGAAAGTTGTTTCATGGCTGTACACATCAACACAAAAAAGTTGTTATCTCAGTGCATGCAATGCTTAGACAATTCAAATAGTATACATTTCAATTTTACACCAAAGCACTTACTGCAAACCTAATGGAAACAACTTAGGTTAACTTCCCACATGATTCTGAGATGTCTGAAAGTTGTTTCATAGCTGTGCACATAAAGACAAAAAAGTTGATTTCACAGTGAATAGAATGCTTTGACATAAAAGTAGTATACATTTCAATTGTACTCAAAAGTCCTGACTGCAAACCTAATGCAAACAGATTTGGTTGACTTCCCAGATGAGTATGACTAGGTTTAAAGTTGTTTCATGCCTCAGTTCATCAACACAAAAAGTTAATTTCTCAGTACTACTATGCTCTGACTTTAAGGTAGTATACATCTCAATTTTACACCAAAGTACTTACTGCAAACTAATGGAAACACCTTAGGTTAACTTCCCACATGATTATGAGTAGTTTGAAAGTTGTTTCATGCCTGTACACATCAACACAAAAAAGTTGTTATCTCTGTGCATGCAGTGCTTAAACAATACAAATAGTATACATTTCAATATTACTCCAAAGCACTTACTGCAAACCTAATGGAAACACTTTAATTTAACTTCCCACATGATTCTGAGATGTCTGAAAGTTGTTTCATAGCTGTGCACATAAAGACAAAAAAGTTGATTTCACAGTGAATAGAATGCTTTGACATAAAAGTAGTATACATTTCAATTGTACTCAAAAGTCCTGACTGCAAACCTAATGCAAACAGATTTGGTTGACTTCCCAGATGAGTATGACTAGGTTTAAAGTTGTTTCATGCCTCACTTCATCAAGACAAAAAAGTTAATTTCTCAGTACGACTATGCTCTGACTTTAAGGTAGTATACATCTCAATTTTACACCAAAGTACTTATTGCAAACTAATGGAAACACCTTAGGTTAACTTCCCACATGCTTATGAGTAGTTTGAAAGTTGTTTCATGGCTGTACACATCAACACAAAAAAGTTGTTATCTCAGTCCATGCAATGCTTCGACAATACAAATAGTATGCATTTCAATTTTACACCAAAGTACTTACTGCAAACCTAATGGAAACACCATAGGTTAACTTCCCACATGATTCTGAGATGTCTGAAAGTTGTTTCATAGCTGTGCACATAAAGACAAAAAAGTTGATTTCACAGTGAATAGAATGCTTTGACATAAAAGTAGTATACAATTCAATTGTACTCAAAAGTCCTGACTGCAAACCTAATGCAAACAGATTTGGTTGACTTCCCAGATGAGTATGACTAGGTTTAAAGTTGTTTCATGCCTCAGTTCATCAACACAAAAAAGTTAATTTCTCAGTACTACTATGCTCTGAATTTAAGGTAGTATACATCTCAATTTTACACCAAAGTACTTACTGCAAACTAATGGAAACACCTTAGGTTAACTTCCCACATGATTATGAGTAGTTTGAAAGTTGTTTCATGGCTGTACACATCAACACAAAAAAGTTGTTATCTCAGTGCATGCAATGCTTAGACAATACAGATAGTATACATTTCAATTTTACTCCAAAGCACTTACTGCAAACCTAATGGAAACACCATAGGTTAACTTCCCACATGATTCTGAGATGTCTGAAAGTTGTTTCATAGCTTACACATAAAGACAAAAAAGTTGATTTCACAGTGAATAGAATGCTTTGACATAAAAGTAGTATACATTTCAATTTTACACCAAAGCACTTACTGCAAACCTAATGGAAACACTTTAGGTTAACTTTCCACATGATTATGAGTAGTTTGAAAGTTGTTTCATGCCTGTACACATCAACACAAAAAAGTTGTTATCTCAGTGCATGCAGTGCTTAAACAATACAAATAGTATACATTTCAATTTTACTCCAAAGCACTTACTGCAAACCTAATGGAAACACTTTAAGTTAACTTCCCACATGATTCTGAGATGTCTGAAAGTTGTTTCATACCTGTGCACATAAAGACAAAAAAGTTGATTTCACAGTGAGTAGAATGATTTGACATAAAAGTAGTATACATTTCAATTGTACTCAAAAGTCCTGACTGCAAACTTAATGCAAACAGATTTGGTTAACTTCCCAGATGAGTATGACTAGGTTTAAAGTTTTTCATGCCTGAGTTCATCAAGACAAAAAAGTTACTTTCTCAGTACTACTATGCTCTGACATTAAGGTAGTATACATCTCAATTTTACACCAAAGTACTTACTGCAAACTAATGGAAACACCTTAGGTTAACTTCCCACATGATTATGAGTAGTTTGAAAGTTGTTTCATGGCTGTACACATCAACACAAAAAAGTTGTTATCTCAGTGCATGCAATGCTTCGACAATACAAATAGTATGCATTTCAATTTTACACCAAAGTACTTACTGCAAACCTAATGGAAACACCATAGGTTAACTTCCCACATGATTCTGAGATGTCTGAAAGTTGTTTCATAGCTGTGCACATAAAGACAAAAAAGTTGATTTCACAGTGAATAGAATGCTTTGACATAAAAGTAGTATACAATTCAATTGTACTCAAAAGTCCTGACTGCAAACCTAATGCAAACAGATTTGGTTGACTTCCCAGATGAGTATGACTAGGTTTAAAGTTGTTTCATGCCTCAGTTCATCAAGACAAAAAAGTTAATTTCTCAGTACTACTATGCTCTGAATTTAAGGTAGTATACATCTCAATTTTACACCAAAGTACTTACTGCAAACTAATGGAAACACCTTAGGTTAACTTCCCACATGATTATGAGTAGTTTGAAAGTTGTTTCATGGCTGTACACATCAACACAAAAAAGTTGTTATCTCAGTGCATGCAATGCTTAGACAATACAGATAGTATACATTTCAATTTTACTCCAAAGCACTTACTGCAAACCTAATGGAAACACCATAGGTTAACTTCCCACATGATTCTGAGATGTCTGAAAGTTGTTTCATAGCTTACACATAAAGACAAAAAAGTTGATTTCACAGTGAATAGAATGCTTTGACATAAAAGTAGTATACATTTCAATTTTACACCAAAGCACTTACTGCAAACCTAATGGAAACACTTTAGGTTAACTTTCCACATGATTATGAGTAGTTTGAAAGTTGTTTCATGGCTGTACACATCAACACAAAAAAGTTGTTATCTCAGTGCATGCAGTGCTTAAACAATACAAATAGTATACATTTCAATTTTACTCCAAAGCACTTACTGCAAACCTAATGGAAACACTTTAAGTTAACTTCCCACATGATTCTGAGATGTCTGAAAGTTGTTTCATACCTGTGCACATAAAGACAAAAAAGTTGATTTCACAGTGAGTAGAATGATTTGACATAAAAGTAGTATACATTTCAATTGTACTCAAAAGTCCTGACTGCAAACTTAATGCAAACAGATTTGGTTAACTTCCCAGATGAGTATGACTAGGTTTAAAGTTTTTCATGCCTGAGTTCATCAAGACAAAAAAGTTACTTTCTCAGTACTACTATGCTCTGACATTAAGGTAGTATACATCTCAATTTTACACCAAAGTACTTACTGCAAACTAATGGAAACACCTTAGGTTAACTTCCCACATGATTATGAGTAGTTTGAAAGTTGATTCATGGCTGTACACATCAACACAAAAAAGTTGTTATCTCAGTGCATGTAATGCTTAGACAATACAAATAGTATACATTTCAATTTTACACCAAAGTACTTACTGCAAACCTAATGGAAACAACTTAGATTAACTTCCCATATGATTCTGAGATGTCTGAAAGTTGTTTCATACCTGTGCACATCAAGACAAAAAAGTTGTTTTCTCAGTGCATGCAATGCTTTTACAATACAAATAGTATACATTTCAATTTTACACCAAAGCACTTACTGCAAACCTAATGGAAACACCTTAGGTCAACTTTCCACATGATTATGAGTAGTTTGAAAGTTGTTTCATGGCTGTACACATCAACACAAAAAAGTTGTTATCTCAGTGCATGCAATGCTTAGACAATTCAAATAGTATACATTTCAATTTTACACCAAAGCACTTACTGCAAACCTAATGGAAACAACTTAGGTTAACTTCCCACATGATTCTGAGATGTCTGAAAGTTGTTTCATAGCTGTGCACATAAAGACAAAAAAGTTGATTTCACAGTGAATAGAATGCTTTGACATAAAAGTAGTATACATTTCAATTGTACTCAAAAGTCCTGACTGCAAACCTAATGCAAACAGATTTGGTTGACTTCCCAGATGAGTATGACTAGGTTTAAAGTTGTTTCATGCCTCAGTTCATCAAGACAAAAAAGTTAATTTCTCAGTACTACTATGCTCTGACTTTAAGGTAGTATACATCTCAATTTTACACCAAAGTACTTACTGCAAACTAATGGAAACACCTTAGGTTAACTTCCCACATGATTATGAGTAGTTTGAAAGTTGTTTCATGGCTGTACACATCAACACAAAAAAGTTGTTATCTCTGTGCATGCAGTGCTTAAACAATACAAATAG
Organism: Mobula birostris; assembly: GCF_030028105.1. Classification (NCBI taxonomy): domain Eukaryota; kingdom Metazoa; phylum Chordata; class Chondrichthyes; order Myliobatiformes; family Myliobatidae; genus Mobula; species Mobula birostris. The sequence goes on along the minus strand of NW_027274302.1, from coordinate 56,793 downwards.
TATACATTTCAATATTACTCCAAAGCACTTACTGCAAACCTAATGGAAACACTTTAATTTAACTTCCCACATGATTCTGAGATGTCTGAAAGTTGTTTCATAGCTGTGCACATAAAGACAAAAAAGTTGATTTCACAGTGAATAGAATGCTTTGACATAAAAGTAGTATACATTTCAATTGTACTCAAAAGTCCTGACTGCAAACCTAATGCAAACAGATTTGGTTGACTTCCCAGATGAGTATGACTAGGTTTAAAGTTGTTTCATGCCTCACTTCATCAAGACAAAAAAGTTAATTTCTCAGTACGACTATGCTCTGACTTTAAGGTAGTATACATCTCAATTTTACACCAAAGTACTTACTGCAAACTAATGGAAACACCTTAGGTTAACTTCCCACATGCTTATGAGTAGTTTGAAAGTTGTTTCATGGCTGTACACATCAACACAAAAAAGTTGTTATCTCAGTGCATGCAATGCTTCGACAATACAAATAGTATGCATTTCAATTTTACACCAAAGTACTTACTGCAAACCTAATGGAAACACCATAGGTTAACTTCCCACATGATTCTGAGATGTCTGAAAGTTGTTTCATAGCTGTGCACATAAAGACAAAAAAGTTGATTTCACAGTGAATAGAATGCTTTGACATAAAAGTAGTATACAATTCAATTGTACTCAAAAGTCCTGACTGCAAACCTAATGCAAACAGATTTGGTTGACTTCCCAGATGAGTATGACTAGGTTTAAAGTTGTTTCATGCCTCAGTTCATCAAGACAAAAAAGTTAATTTCTCAGTACTACTATCCTCTGAATTTAAGGTAGTATACATCTCAATTTTACACCAAAGTACTTACTGCAAACTAATGGAAACACCTTAGGTTAACTTCCCACATGATTATGAGTAGTTTGAAAGTTGTTTCATGGCTGTACACATCAACACAAAAAAGTTGTTATCTCAGTGCATGCAATGCTTAGACAATACAGATAGTATACATTTCAATTTTACTCCAAAGCACTTACTGCAAACCTAATGGAAACACCATAGGTTAACTTCCCACATGATTCTGAGATGTCTGAAAGTTGTTTCATAGCTTACACATAAAGACAAAAAAGTTGATTTCACAGTGAATAGAATGCTTTGACATAAAAGTAGTATACATTTCAATTTTACACCAAAGCACTTACTGCAAACCTAATGGAAACACTTTAGGTTAACTTTCCACATGATTATGAGTAGTTTGAAAGTTGTTTCATGGCTGTACACATCAACACAAAAAAGTTGTTATCTCAGTGCATGCAGTGCTTAAACAATACAAATGGTATACATTTCAATTTTACTCCAAAGCACTTACTGCAAACCTAATGGAAACACTTTAAGTTAACTTCCCACATGATTCTGAGATGTCTGAAAGTTGTTTCATACCTGTGCACATCAAGACAAAAAAGTTGATTTCACAGTGAGTAGAATGATTTGACATAAAAGTAGTATACATTTCAATTGTACTCAAAAGTCCTGACTGCAAACTTAATGCAAACAGATTTGGTTAACTTCCCAGATGAGTATGACTAGGTTTAAAGTTTTTCATGCCTGAGTTCATCAAGACAAAAAAGTTACTTTCTCAGTACTACTATGCTCTGACATTAAGGTAGTATACATCTCAATTTTACACCAAAGTACTTACTGCAAACTAATGGAAACACCTTAGGTTAACTTCCCACATGATTATGAGTAGTTTGAAAGTTGATTCATGGCTGTACACATCAACACAAAAAAGTTGTTATCTCAGTGCATGTAATGCTTAGACAATACAAATAGTATACATTTCAATTTTACACCAAAGTACTTACTGCAAACCTAATGGAAACAACTTAGATTAACTTCCCATATGATTCTGAGATGTCTGAAAGTTGTTTCATACCTGTGCACATCAAGACAAAAAAGTTGTTTTCTCAGTGCATGCAATGCTTTTACAATACAAATAGTATACATTTCAATTTTACACCAAAGCACTTACTGCAAACCTAATGGAAACACCTTAGGTCAACTTTCCACATGATTATGAGTAGTTTGAAAGTTGTTTCATGGCTGTACACATCAACACAAAAAAGTTGTTATCTCAGTGCATGCAATGCTTAGACAATTCAAATAGTATACATTTCAATTTTACACCAAAGCACTTACTGCAAACCTAATGGAAACAACTTAGGTTAACTTCCCACATGATTCTGAGATGTCTGAAAGTTGTTTCATAGCTGTGCACATAAAGACAAAAAAGTTGATTTCACAGTGAATAGAATGCTTTGACATAAAAGTAGTATACATTTCAATTGTACTCAAAAGTCCTGACTGCAAACCTAATGCAAACAGATTTGGTTGACTTCCCAGATGAGTATGACTAGGTTTAAAGTTGTTTCATGCCTCAGTTCATCAAGACAAAAAAGTTAATTTCTCAGTACTACTATGCTCTGACTTTAAGGTAGTATACATCTCAATTTTACACCAAAGTACTTACTGCAAACTAATGGAAACACCTTAGGTTAACTTCCCACATGATTATGAGTAGTTTGAAAGTTGTATCATGGCTGTACACATCAACACAAAAAAGTTGTTATCTCAGTGCATGCAATGCTTCGACAATACAAATAGTATGCATTTCAATTTTACACCAAGTACTTACTGCAAACCTAATGGAAACACCATAGTTTAACTTCCCACATGATTCTGAGATGTCTGAAAGTTGTTTCATAGCTGTGCACATAAAGACAAAAAAGTTGATTTCACAGTGAATAGAATGCTTTGACATAAAAGTAGTATACAATTCAATTTTACACCAAAACACTTACTGCAAACCTAATGGAAACACTTTAGGTTAACTTTCCACATGATTATGAGTAGTTTGAAAGTTGTTTCATGGCTGTACACATCAACACAAAAAAGTTGTTATCTCAGTGCATGCAGTGCTTAAACAATACAAATAGTATACATTTCAATATTACTCCAAAGCACTTACTGCAAACCTAATGGAAAGACTTTAATTTAACTTCCCACATGATTCTGAGATGTCTGAAAGTTGTTTCATACCTGTGCACATAAAGACAAAAAAGTTGATTTCACAGTGAATAGAATGCTTTGACATAAAAGTAGTATACATTTCAATTGTACTCAAAAGTCCTGACTGCAAACCTAATGCAAACAGATTTGGTTGACTTCCCAGATGAGTATGACTAGGTTTAAAGTTGTTTCATGCCTCACTTCATCAAGACAAAAAAGTTAATTTCTCAGTACGACTATGCTCTGACTTTAAGGTAGTATACATCTCAATTTTACACCAAAGTACTTACTGCAAACTAATGGAAACACCTTAGGTTAACTTCCCACATGATTATGAGTAGTTTGAAAGTTGTTTCATGGCTGTACACATCAACACAAAAAAGTTGTTATCTCAGTGCATGCAATGCTTCGACAATACAAATAGTATGCATTTCAATTTTACACCAAAGTACTTACTGCAAACCTAATGGAAACACCATAGGTTAACTTCCCACATGATTCTGAGATGTCTGAAAGTTGTTTCATAGCTGTGCACATAAAGACAAAAAAGTTGATTTCACAGTGAATAGAATGCTTTGACATAAAAGTAGTATACAATTCAATTGTACTCAAAAGTCCTGACTGCAAACCTAATGCAAACAGATTTGGTTGACTTCCCAGATGAGTATGACTAGGTTTAAAGTTGTTTCATGCCTCAGTTCATCAAGACAAAAAAGTTAATTTCTCAGTACTACTATCCTCTGAATTTAAGGTAGTATACATCTCAATTTTACACCAAAGTACTTACTGCAAACTAATGGAAACACCTTAGGTTAACTTCCCACATGATTATGAGTAGTTTGAAAGTTGTTTCATGGCTGTACACATCAACACAAAAAAGTTGTTATCTCAGTGCATGCAATGCTTAGACAATACAGATAGTATACATTTCAATTTTACTCCAAAGCACTTACTGCAAACCTAATGGAAACACCATAGGTTAACTTCCCACATGATTATGAGTAGTTTGAAAGTTGTTTCATGGCTGTACACATCAACACAAAAAAGTTGTTATCTCAGTGCATGCAGTGCTTAAACAATACAAATAGTATACATTTCAATTTTACTCCAAAGCACTTACTGCAAACCTAATGGAAACACTTTAAGTTAACTTCCCACATGATTCTGAGATGTCTGAAAGTTGTTTCATACCTGTGCACATAAAGACAAAAAAGTTGATTTCACAGTGAGTAGAATGATTTGACATAAAAGTAGTATACATTTCAATTGTACTCAAAAGTCCTGACTGCAAACTTAATGCAAACAGATTTGGTTAACTTCCCAGATGAGTATGACTAGGTTTAAAGTTTTTCATGCCTGAGTTCATCAAGACAAAAAAGTTACTTTCTCACTACTACTATGCTCTGACATTAAGGTAGTATACATCTCAATTTTACACCAAAGTACTTACTGCAAACTAATGGAAACACCTTAGGTTAACTTCCCACATCATTGTGAGTAGTTTGAAAGTTGTTTCATGGCTGTACACATCAACACAAAAAAGTTGTTATCTCAGTGCATGCAATGCTTTTACAATACAAATAGTATACATTTCAATTTTACACCAAAGCACTTACTGCAACCCTAATGGAAACACCTTAGGTCAACTTTCCACATGATTATGAGTAGTTTGAAAGTTGTTTCATGGCTGTACACATCAACACAAAAAAGTTGTTATCTCAGTGCATGCAATGCTTAGACAATTCAAATAGTATACATTTCAATTTTACACCAAAGCACTTACTGCAAACTAATGGAAACACCTTAGGTTAACTTCCCACATGATTATGAGTAGTTTGAAAGTTGATTCATGGCTGTACACATCAACACAAAAAAGTTGTTATCTCAGTGCATGTAATGCTTAGACAATACAAATAGTATACATTTCAATTTTACACCAAAGTACTTACTGCAAACCTAATGGAAACAACTTAGATTAACTTCCCATATGATTCTGAGATGTCTGAAAGTTGTTTCATACCTGTGCACATCAAGACAAAAAAGTTGTTTTCTCAGTGCATGCAATGCTTTTACAATACAAATAGTATACATTTCAATTTTACACCAAAGCACTTACTGCAAACCTAATGGAAACACCTTAGGTCAACTTTCCACATGATTATGAGTAGTTTGAAAGTTGTTTCATGGCTGTACACATCAACACAAAAAAGTTGTTATCTCAGTGCATGCAATGCTTAGACAATTCAAATAGTATACATTTCAATTTTACACCAAAGCACTTACTGCAAACCTAATGGAAACAACTTAGGTTAACTTCCCACAGATTCTGAGATGTCTGAAAGTTGTTTCATAGCTGTGCACATAAAGACAAAAAAGTTGATTTCACAGTGAATAGAATGCTTTGACATAAAAGTAGTATACATTTCAATTGTACTCAAAAGTCCTGACTGCAAACCTAATGCAAACAGATTTGGTTGACTTCCCAGATGAGTATGACTAGGTTTAAAGTTGTTTCATGCCTCAGTTCATCAAGACAAAAAAGTTAATTTCTCAGTACTACTATGCTCTGACTTTAAGGTAGTATACATCTCAATTTTACACCAAAGTACTTACTGCAAACTAATGGAAACACCTTAGGTTAACTTCCCACATGATTATGAGTAGTTTGAAAGTTGTATCATGGCTGTACACATCAACACAAAAAAGTTGTTATCTCAGTGCATGCAATGCTTCGACAATACAAATAGTATGCATTTCAATTTTACACCAAAGTACTTACTGCAAACCTAATGGAAACACCATAGTTTAACTTCCCACATGATTCTGAGATGTCTGAAAGTTGTTTCATAGCTGTGCACATAAAGACAAAAAGTTGATTTCACAGTGAATAGAATGCTTTGACATAAAAGTAGTATACAATTCAATTTTACACCAAAACACTTACTGCAAACCTAATGGAAACACTTTAGGTTAACTTTCCACATGATTATGAGTAGTTTGAAAGTTGTTTCATGGCTGTACACATCAACACAAAAAAGTTGTTATCTCAGTGCATGCAGTGCTTAAACATACAAATAGTATACATTTCAATATTACTCCAAAGCACTTACTGCAAACCTAATGGAAACACTTTAATTTAACTTCCCACATGATTCTGAGATGTCTGAAAGTTGTTTCATACCTGTGCACATAAAGACAAAAAAGTTGATTTCACAGTGAATAGAATGCTTTGACATAAAAGTAGTATACATTTCAATTGTACTCAAAGTCCTGACTGCAAACCTAATGCAAACAGATTTGGTTGACTTCCCAGATGAGTATGACTAGGTTTAAAGTTGTTTCATGCCTCACTTCATCAAGACAAAAAAGTTAATTTCTCAGTACGACTATGCTCTGACTTTAAGGTAGTATACATCTCAATTTTACACCAAAGTACTTACTGCAAACTAATGGAAACACCTTAGGTTAACTTCCCACATGATTATGAGTAGTTTGAAAGTTGTTTCATGGCTGTACACATCAACACAAAAAAGTTGTTATCTCAGTGCATGCAATGCTTCGACAATACAAATAGTATGCATTTCAATTTTACACCAAAGTACTTACTGCAAACCTAATGGAAACACCATAGTTTAACTTCCCACATGATTCTGAGATGTCTGAAAGTTGTTTCATAGCTGTGCACATAAAGACAAAAAGTTGATTTCACAGTGAATAGAATGCTTTGACATAAAAGTAGTATACAATTCAATTTTACACCAAAACACTTACTGCAAACCTAATGGAAACACTTTAGGTTAACTTTCCACATGATTATGAGTAGTTTGAAAGTTGTTTCATGGCTGTACACATCAACACAAAAAAGTTGTTATCTCAGTGCATGCAGTGCTTAAACAATACAAATAGTATACATTTCAATATTACTCCAAAGCACTTACTGCAAACCTAATGGAAACACTTTAATTTAACTTCCCACATGATTCTGAGATGTCTGAAAGTTGTTTCATACCTGTGCACATAAAGACAAAAAAGTTGATTTCACAGTGAATAGAATGCTTTGACATAAAAGTAGTATACATTTCAATTGTACTCAAAAGTCCTGACTGCAAACCTAATGCAAACAGATTTGGTTGACTTCCCAGATGAGTATGACTAGGTTTAAAGTTGTTTCATGCCTCACTTCATCAAGACAAAAAAGTTAATTTCCTCAGTACGACTATGCTCTGACTTTAAGGTAGTATACATCTCAATTTTACACCAAAGTACTTACTGCAAACTAATGGAAACACCTTAGGTTAACTTCCCACATGATTATGAGTAGTTTGAAAGTTGTTTCATGGCTGTACACATCAACACAAAAAAGTTGTTATCTCAGTGCATGCAATGCTTCGACAATACAAATAGTATGCATTTCAATTTTACACCAAAGTACTTACTGCAAACCTAATGGAAACACCATAGGTTAACTTCCCACATGATTCTGAGATGTCTGAAAGTTGTTTCATAGCTTACACATAAAGACAAAAAAGTTGATTTCACAGTGAATAGAATGCTTTGACATAAAAGTAGTATACATTTCAATTTTACACCAAAGCACTTACTGCAAACCTAATGGAAACACTTTAGGTTACTTTCCACATGATTATGAGTAGTTTGAAAGTTGTTTCATGCCTGTACACATCAAAACAAAAAAGTTGTTATCTCAGTGCATGCAGTGCTTAAACAATACAAATAGTATACATTTCAATTTTACTCCAAAGCACTTACTGCAAACCTAATGGAAACACTTTAAGTTAACTTCGCACATGATTCTGAGATGTCTGAAAGAAAGTTGTTTCATACCTGTGCACATAAAGACAAAAAAGTTGATTTCACAGTGAGTAGAATGATTTGACATAAAAGTAGTATACATTTCAATTGTACTCAAAAGTCCTGACTGCAAACTTAATGCAAACAGATTTGGTTAACTTCCCAGATGAGTATGACTAGGTTTAAAGTTTTTCATGCCTGAGTTCATCAAGACAAAAAAGTTACTTTCTCAGTACTACTATGCTCTGACATTAAGGTAGTATACATCTCAATTTTACACCAAAGTACTTACTGCAAACTAATGGAAACACCTTAGGTTAACTTCCCACATGATTATGAGTAGTTTGAAAGTTGATTCATGGCTGTACACATCAACACAAAAAAGTTGTTATCTCAGTGCATGTAATGCTTAGACAATACAAATAGTATACATTTCAATTTTACACCAAAGTACTTACTGCAAACCTAATGGAAACAACTTAGATTAACTTCCCATATGATTCTGAGATGTCTGAAAGTTGTTTCATACCTGTGCACATCAAGACAAAAAAGTTGTTTTCTCAGTGCATGCAATGCTTTTACAATACAAATAGTATACATTTCAATTTTACACCAAAGCACTTACTGCAAACCTAATGGAAACACCTTAGGTCAACTTTCCACATGATTATGAGTAGTTTGAAAGTTGTTTCATGGCTGTACACATCAACACAAAAAAGTTGTTATCTCAGTGCATGCAATGCTTAGACAATTCAAATAGTATACATTTCAATTTTACACCAAAGCACTTACTGCAAACCTAATGGAAACAACTTAGGTTAACTTCCCACATGATTCTGAGATGTCTGAAAGTTGTTTCATAGCTGTGCACATAAAGACAAAAAAGTTGATTTCACAGTGAATAGAATGCTTTGACATAAAAGTAGTATACATTTCAATTGTACTCAAAAGTCCTGACTGCAAACCTAATGCAAACAGATTTGGTTGACTTCCCAGATGAGTATGACTAGGTTTAAAGTTGTTTCATGCCTCAGTTCATCAAGACAAAAAAGTTAATTTCTCAGTACTACTATGCTCTGACTTTAAGGTAGTATACATCTCAATTTTACACCAAAGTACTTACTGCAAACTAATGGAAACACCTTAGGTTAACTTCCCACATGATTATGAGTAGTTTGAAAGTTGTATCATGGCTGTACACATCAACACAAAAAAGTTGTTATCTCAGTGCATGCAATGCTTCGACAATACAAATAGTATGCATTTCAATTTTACACCAAAGTACTTACTGCAAACCTAATGGAAACACCATAGTTTAACTTCCCACATGATTCTGAGATGTCTGAAAGTTGTTTCATAGCTGTGCACATAAAGACAAAAAGTTGATTTCACAGTGAATAGAATGCTTTGACATAAAAGTAGTATACAATTCAATTTTACACCAAAACACTTACTGCAAACCTAATGGAAACACTTTAGGTTAACTTTCCACATGATTATGAGTAGTTTGAAAGTTGTTTCATGGCTGTACACATCAACACAAAAAAGTTGTTATCTCAGTGCATGCAGTGCTTAAACAATACAAATAGTATACATTTCAATATTACTCCAAAGCACTTACTGCAAACCTAATGGAAACACTTTAATTTAACTTCCCACATGATTCTGAGATGTCTGAAAGTTGTTTCATACCTGTGCACATAAAGACAAAAAAGTTGATTTCACAGTGAATAGAATGCTTTGACATAAAAGTAGTATACATTTCAATTGTACTCAAAAGTCCTGACTGCAAACCTAATGCAAACAGATTTGGTTGACTTCCCAGATGAGTATGACTAGGTTTAAAGTTGTTTCATGCCTCACTTCATCAAGACAAAAAAGTTAATTTCTCAGTACGACTATGCTCTGACTTTAAGGTAGTATACATTTCAATTTTACTCCAAAGCACTTACTGCAAACCTAATGGAAACACCATAGGTTAACTTCCCACATGATTCTGAGATGTCTGAAAGTTGTTTCATAGCTTACACATAAAGACAAAAAAGTTGATTTCACAGTGAATAGAATGCTTTGACATAAAAGTAGTATACATTTCAATTTTACACCAAAGCACTTACTGCAAACCTAATGGAAACACTTTAGGTTAACTTTCCACATGATTATGAGTAGTTTGAAAGTTGTTTCATGGCTGTACACATCAACACAAAAAAGTTGTTATCTCAGTGCATGCAGTGCTTAAACAATACAAATAGTATACATTTCAATTTTACTCCAAAGCACTTACTGCAAACCTAATGGAAACACTTTAAGTTAACTTCCCACATGATTCTGAGATGTCTGAAAGTTGTTTCATACCTGTGCACATAAAGACAAAAAAGTTGATTTCACAGTGAGTAGAATGATTTGACATAAAAGTAGTATACATTTCAATTGTACTCAAAAGTCCTGACTGCAAACTTAATGCAAACAGATTTGGTTAACTTCCCAGATGAGTATGACTAGGTTTAAAGTTTTTCATGCCTGAGTTCATCAAGACAAAAAAGTTACTTTCTCAGTACTACTATGCTCTGACATTAAGGTAGTATACATCTCAATTTTACACCAAAGTACTTACTGCAAACTAATGGAAACACCTTAGGTTAACTTCCCACATGATTATGAGTAGTTTGAAAGTTGATTCATGGCTGTACACATCAACACAAAAAAGTTGTTATCTCAGTGCATGTAATGCTTAGACAATACAAATAGTATACATTTCAATTTTACACCAAAGTACTTACTGCAAACCTAATGGAAACAACTTAGATTAACTTCCCATATGATTCTGAGATGTCTGAAAGTTGTTTCATACCTGTGCGCATCAAGACAAAAAAGTTGTTTTCTCAGTGCATGCAATGCTTTTACAATACAAATAGTATACATTTCAATTTTACACCAAAGCACTTACTGCAAACCTAATGGAAACACCTTAGGTCAACTTTCCACATGATTATGAGTAGTTTGAAAGTTGTTTCATGGCTGTACACATCAACACAAAAAAGTTGTTATCTCAGTGCATGCAATGCTTAGACAATTCAAATAGTATACATTTCAATTTTACACCAAAGCACTTACTGCAAACCTAATGGAAACAACTTAGGTTAACTTCCCACATGATTCTGAGATGTCTGAAAGTTGTTTCATAGCTGTGCACATAAAGACAAAAAAGTTGATTTCACAGTGAATAGAATGCTTTGACATAAAAGTAGTATACATTTCAATTGTACTCAAAAGTCCTGACTGCAAACCTAATGCAAACAGATTTGGTTGACTTCCCAGATGAGTATGACTAGGTTTAAAGTTGTTTCATGCCTCAGTTCATCAACACAAAAAAGTTAATTTCTCAGTACTACTATGCTCTGACTTTAAGGTAGTATACATCTCAATTTTACACCAAAGTACTTACTGCAAACTAATGGAAACACCTTAGGTTAACTTCCCACATGATTATGAGTAGTTTGAAAGTTGTTTCATGGCTGTACACATCAACACAAAAAAGTTGTTATCTCTGTGCATGCAGTGCTTAAACAATACAAATGGTATACATTTCAATATTACTCCAAAGCACTTACTGCAAACCTAATGGAAACACTTTAATTTAACTTCCCACATGATTCTGAGATGTCTGAAAGTTGTTTCATAGCTGTGCACATAAAGACAAAAAAGTTGATTTCACAGTGAATAGAATGCTTTGACATAAAAGTAGTATACATTTCAATTGTACTCAAAAGTCCTGACTGCAAACCTAATGCAAACAGATTTGGTTGACTTCCCAGATGAGTATGACTAGGTTTAAAGTTGTTTCATGCCTCACTTCATCAAGACAAAAAAGTTAATTTCTCAGTACGACTATGCTCTGACTTTAAGGTAGTATACATCTCAATTTTACACCAAAGTACTTACTGCAAACTAATGGAAACACCTTAGGTTAACTTCCCACATGCTTATGAGTAGTTTGAAAGTTGTTTCATGGCTGTACACATCAACACAAAAAAGTTGTTATCTCAGTGCATGCAATGCTTCGACAATACAAATAGTATGCATTTCAATTTTACACCAAAGTACTTACTGCAAACCTAATGGAAACACCATAGGTTAACTTCCCACATGATTCTGAGATGTCTGAAAGTTGTTTCATAGCTGTGCACATAAAGACAAAAAAGTTGATTTCACAGTGAATAGAATGCTTTGACATAAAAGTAGTATACAATTCAATTGTACTCAAAAGTCCTGACTGCAAACCTAATGCAAACAGATTTGGTTGACTTCCCAGATGAGTATGACTAGGTTTAAAGTTGTTTCATGCCTCAGTTCATCAAGACAAAAAAGTTAATTTCTCAGTACTACTATGCTCTGAATTTAAAGTAGTATACATCTCAATTTTACACCAAAGTACTTACTGCAAACTAATGGAAACACCTTAGGTTAACTTCCCACATGATTATGAGTAGTTTGAAAGTTGTTTCATGGCTGTACACATCAACACAAAAAAGTTGTTATCTCAGTGCATGCAGTGCTTAAACAATACAAATAGTATACATTTCAATTTTACTCCAAAGCACTTACTGCAAACCTAATGGAAACACTTTAAGTTAACTTCCCACATGATTCTGAGATGTCTGAAAGTTGTTTCATACCTGTGCACATAAAGACAAAAAAGTTGATTTCACAGTGAGTAGAATGATTTGACATAAAAGTAGTATACATTTCAATTGTACTCAAAAGTCCTGACTGCAAACTTAATGCAAACAGATTTGGTTAACTTCCCAGATGAGTATGACTAGGTTTAAAGTTTTTCATGCCTGAGTTCATCAAGACAAAAAAGTTACTTTCTCAGTACTACTATGCTCTGACATTAAGGTAGTATACATCTCAATTTTACACCAAAGTACTTACTGCAAACTAATGGAAACACCTTAGGTTAACTTCCCACATGATTATGAGTAGTTTGAAAGTTGATTCATGGCTGTACACATCAACACAAAAAAGTTGTTATCTCAGTGCATGTAATGCTTAGACAATACAAATAGTATACATTTCAATTTTACACCAAAGTACTTACTGCAAACCTAATGGAAACAACTTAGATTAACTTCCCATATGATTCTGAGATGTCTGAAAGTTGTTTCATACCTGTGCACATCAAGACAAAAAAGTTGTTTTCTCAGTGCATGCAATGCTTTTACAATACAAATAGTATACATTTCAATTTTACACCAAAGCACTTACTGCAAACCTAATGGAAACACCTTAGGTCAACTTTCCACATGATTATGAGTAGTTTGAAAGTTGTTTCATGGCTGTACACATCAACACAAAAAAGTTGTTATCTCAGTGCATGCAATGCTTAGACAATTCAAATAGTATACATTTCAATTTTACACCAAAGCACTTACTGCAAACCTAATGGAAACAACTTAGGTTAACTTCCCACATGATTCTGAGATGTCTGAAAGTTGTTTCATAGCTGTGCACATAAAGACAAAAAAGTTGATTTCACAGTGAATAGAATGCTTTGACATAAAAGTAGTATACATTTCAATTGTACTCAAAAGTCCTGACTGCAAACCTAATGCAAACAGATTTGCTTGACTTCCCAGATGAGTATGACTAGGTTTAAAGTTGTTTCATGCCTCAGTTCATCAACACAAAAAAGTTAATTTCTCAGTACTACTATGCTCTGACTTTAAGGTAGTATACATCTCAATTTTACACCAAAGTACTTACTGCAAACTAATGGAAACACCTTAGGTTAACTTCCCACATGATTATGAGTAGTTTGAAAGTTTTTTCATGGCTGTACACATCAACACAAAAAAGTTGTTATCTCTGTGCATGCAGTGCTTAAACAATACAAATAGTATACATTTCAATATTACTCCAAAGCACTTACTGCAAACCTAATGGAAACACTTTAATTTAACTTCCCACATGATTCTGAGATGTCTGAAAGTTGTTTCATAGCTGTGCACATAAAGACAAAAAAGTTGATTTCACAGTGAATAGAATGCTTTGACATAAAAGTAGTATACATTTCAATTGTACTCAAAAGTCCTGACTGCAAACCTAATGCAAACAGATTTGGTTGACTTCCCAGATGAGTATGACTAGGTTTAAAGTTGTTTCATGCCTCACTTCATCAAGACAAAAAAGTTAATTTCTCAGTACGACTATGCTCTGACTTTAAGGTAGTATACATCTCAATTTTACACCAAAGTACTTACTGCAAACTAATGGAAACACCTTAGGTTAACTTCCCACATGCTTATGAGTAGTTTGAAAGTTGTTTCATGGCTGTACACATCAACACAAAAAAGTTGTTATCTCAGTGCATGCAATGCTTCGACAATACAAATAGTATGCATTTCAATTTTACACCAAAGTACTTACTGCAAACCTAATGGAAACACCATAGGTTAACTTCCCACATGATTCTGAGATGTCTGAAAGTTGTTTCATAGCTGTGCACATAAAGACAAAAAAGTTGATTTCACAGTGAATAGAATGCTTTGACATAAAAGTAGTATACAATTCAATTGTACTCAAAAGTCCTGACTGCAAACCTAATGCAAACAGATTTGGTTGACTTCCCAGATGAGTATGACTAGGTTTAAAGTTGTTTCATGCCTCAGTTCATCAAGACAAAAAAGTTAATTTCTCAGTACTACTATGCTCTGAATTTAAGGTAGTATACATCTCAATTTTACACCAAAGTACTTACTGCAAACTAATGGAAACACCTTAGGTTAACTTCCCACATGATTATGAGTAGTTTGAAAGTTGTTTCATGGCTGTACACATCAACACAAAAAAGTTGTTATCTCAGTGCATGCAATGCTTAGACAATACAGATAGTATACATTTCAATTTTACTCCAAAGCACTTACTGCAAACCTAATGGAAACACCATAGGTTAACTTCCCACATGATTCTGAGATGTCTGAAAGTTGTTTCATAGCTTACACATAAAGACAAAAAAGTTGATTTCACAGTGAATAGAATGCTTTGACATAAAAGTAGTATACATTTCAATTTTACACCAAAGCACTTACTGCAAACCTAATGGAAACACTTTAGGTTAACTTTCCACATGATTATGAGTAGTTTGAAAGTTGTTTCATGGCTGTACACATCAACACAAAAAAGTTGTTATCTCAGTGCATGCAGTGCTTAAACAATACAAATAGTATACATTTCAATTTTACTCCAAAGCACTTACTGCAAACCTAATGGAAACACTTTAAGTTAACTTCCCACATGATTCTGAGATGTCTGAAAGTTGTTTCATACCTGTGCACATAAAGACAAAAAAGTTGATTTCACAGTGAGTAGAATGATTTGACATAAAAGTAGTATACATTTCAATTGTACTCAAAAGTCCTGACTGCAAACTTAATGCAAACAGATTTGGTTAACTTCCCAGATGAGTATGACTAGGTTTAAAGTTTTTCATGCCTGAGTTCATCAAGACAAAAAAGTTACTTTCTCAGTACTACTATGCTCTGACATTAAGGTAGTATACATCTCAATTTTACACCAAAGTACTTACTGCAAACTAATGGAAACACCTTAGGTTAACTTCCCACATGATTATGAGTAGTTTGAAAGTTGATTCATGGCTGTACACATCAACACAAAAAAGTTGTTATCTCAGTGCATGTAATGCTTAGACAATACAAATAGTATACATTTCAATTTTACACCAAAGTACTTACTGCAAACCTAATGGAAACAACTTAGATTAACTTCCCATATGATTCTGAGATGTCTGAAAGTTGTTTCATACCTGTGCACATCAAGACAAAAAAGTTGTTTTCTCAGTGCATGCAATGCTTTTACAATACAAATAGTATACATTTCAATTTTACACCAAAGCACTTACTGCAAACCTAATGGAAACACCTTAGGTCAACTTTCCACATGATTATGAGTAGTTTGAAAGTTGTTTCATGGCTGTACACATCAACACAAAAAAGTTGTTATCTCAGTGCATGCAATGCTTAGACAATTCAAATAGTATACATTTCAATTTTACACCAAAGCACTTACTGCAAACCTAATGGAAACAACTTAGGTTAACTTCCCACATGATTCTGAGATGTCTGAAAGTTGTTTCATAGCTGTGCACATAAAGACAAAAAAGTTGATTTCACAGTGAATAGAATGCTTTGACATAAAAGTAGTATACATTTCAATTGTACTCAAAAGTCCTGACTGCAAACCTAATGCAAACAGATTTGGTTGACTTCCCAGATGAGTATGACTAGGTTTAAAGTTGTTTCATGCCTCAGTTCATCAAGACAAAAAAGTTAATTTCTCAGTACTACTATGCTCTGACTTTAAGGTAGTATACATCTCAATTTTACACCAAAGTACTTACTGCAAACTAATGGAAACACCTTAGGTTAACTTCCCACATGATTATGAGTAGTTTGAAAGTTGTATCATGGCTGTACACATCAACACAAAAAAGTTGTTATCTCAGTGCATGCAATGCTTCGACAATACAAATAGTATGCATTTCAATTTTACACCAAAGTACTTACTGCAAACCTAATGGAAACACCATAGTTTAACTTCCCACATGATTCTGAGATGTCTGAAAGTTGTTTCATAGCTGTGCACATAAAGACAAAAAAGTTGATTTCACAGTGAATAGAATGCTTTGACATAAAAGTAGTATACAATTCAATTTTACACCAAAACACTTACTGCAAACCTAATGGAAACACTTTAGGTTAACTTTCCACATGATTATGAGTAGTTTGAAAGTTGTTTCATGGCTGTACACATCAACACAAAAAAGTTGTTATCTCAGTGCATGCAGTGCTTAAACAATACAAATAGTATACATTTCAATATTACTCCAAAGCACTTACTGCAAACCTAATGGAAAGACTTTAATTTAACTTCCCACATGATTCTGAGATGTCTGAAAGTTGTTTCATACCTGTGCACATAAAGACAAAAAAGTTGATTTCACAGTGAATAGAATGCTTTGACATAAAAGTAGTATACATTTCAATTGTACTCAAAAGTCCTGACTGCAAACCTAATGCAAACAGATTTGGTTGACTTCCCAGATGAGTATGACTAGGTTTAAAGTTGTTTCATGCCTCACTTCATCAAGACAAAAAAGTTAATTTCTCAGTACGACTATGCTCTGACTTTAAGGTAGTATACATCTCAATTTTACACCAAAGTACTTACTGCAAACTAATGGAAACACCTTAGGTTAACTTCCCACATGATTATGAGTAGTTTGAAAGTTGTTTCATGGCTGTACACATCAACACAAAAAAGTTGTTATCTCAGTGCATGCAATGCTTCGACAATACAAATAGTATGCATTTCAATTTTACACCAAAGTACTTACTGCAAACCTAATGGAAACACCATAGGTTAACTTCCCACATGATTCTGAGATGTCTGAAAGTTGTTTCATAGCTGTGCACATAAAGACAAAAAAGTTGATTTCACAGTGAATAGAATGCTTTGACATAAAAGTAGTATACAATTCAATTGTACTCAAAAGTCCTGACTGCAAACCTAATGCAAACAGATTTGGTTGACTTCCCAGATGAGTATGACTAGGTTTAAAGTTGTTTCATGCCTCAGTTCATCAAGACAAAAAAGTTAATTTCTCAGTACTACTATCCTCTGAATTTAAGGTAGTATACATCTCAATTTTACACCAAAGTACTTACTGCAAACTAATGGAAACACCTTAGGTTAACTTCCCACATGATTATGAGTAGTTTGAAAGTTGTTTCATGGCTGTACACATCAACACAAAAAAGTTGTTATCTCAGTGCATGCAATGCTTAGACAATACAGATAGTATACATTTCAATTTTACTCCAAAGCACTTACTGCAAACCTAATGGAAACACCATAGGTTAACTTCCCACATGATTATGAGTAGTTTGAAAGTTGTTTCATGGCTGTACACATCAACACAAAAAAGTTGTTATCTCAGTGCATGCAGTGCTTAAACAATACAAATAGTATACATTTCAATTTTACTCCAAAGCACTTACTGCAAACCTAATGGAAACACTTTAAGTTAACTTCCCACATGATTCTGAGATGTCTGAAAGTTGTTTCATACCTGTGCACATAAAGACAAAAAAGTTGATTTCACAGTGAGTAGAATGCTTTGACATAAAAGTAGTATACATTTCAATTGTACTCAAAAGTCCTGACTGCAAACCTAATGCAAACAGATTTGGTTGACTTCCCAGATGAGTATGACTAGGTTTAAAGTTGTTTCATGCCTCAGTTCATCAACACAAAAAAGTTAATTTCTCAGTACTACTATGCTCTGACTTTAAGGTAGTATACATCTCAATTTTACACCAAAGTACTTACTGCAAACTAATGGAAACACCTTAGGTTAACTTCCCACATGATTATGAGTAGTTTGAAAGTTGTTTCATGGCTGTACACATCAACACAAAAAAGTTGTTATCTCTGTGCATGCAGTGCTTAAACAATACAAATAGTATACATTTCAATATTACTCCAAAGCACTTACTGCAAACCTAATGGAAACACTTTAATTTAACTTCCCACATGATTCTGAGATGTCTGAAAGTTGTTTCATAGCTGTGCACATAAAGACAAAAAAGTTGATTTCACAGTGAATAGAATGCTTTGACATAAAAGTAGTATACATTTCAATTGTACTCAAAAGTCCTGACTGCAAACCTAATGCAAACAGATTTGGTTGACTTCCCAGATGAGTATGACTAGGTTTAAAGTTGTTTCATGCCTCACTTCATCAAGACAAAAAAGTTAATTTCTCAGTACGACTATGCTCTGACTTTAAGGTAGTATACATCTCAATTTTACACCAAAGTACTTACTGCAAACTAATGGAAACACCTTAGGTTAACTTCCCACATGCTTATGAGTAGTTTGAAAGTTGTTTCATGGCTGTACACATCAACACAAAAAAGTTGTTATCTCAGTGCATGCAATGCTTCGACAATACAAATAGTATGCATTTCAATTTTACACCAAAGTACTTACTGCAAACCTAATGGAAACACCATAGGTTAACTTCCCACATGATTCTGAGATGTCTGAAAGTTGTTTCATAGCTGTGCACATAAAGACAAAAAAGTTGATTTCACAGTGAATAGAATGCTTTGACATAAAAGTAGTATACAATTCAATTGTACTCAAAAGTCCTGACTGCAAACCTAATGCAAACAGATTTGGTTGACTTCCCAGATGAGTATGACTAGGTTTAAAGTTGTTTCATGCCTCAGTTCATCAAGACAAAAAAGTTAATTTCTCAGTACTACTATGCTCTGAATTTAAGGTAGTATACATCTCAATTTTACACCAAAGTACTTACTGCAAACTAATGGAAACACCTTAGGTTAACTTCCCACATGATTATGAGTAGTTTGAAAGTTGTTTCATGGCTGTACACATCAACACAAAAAAGTTGTTATCTCAGTGCATGCAATGCTTAGACAATACAGATAGTATACATTTCAATTTTACTCCAAAGCACTTACTGCAAACCTAATGGAAACACCATAGGTTAACTTCCCACATGATTCTGAGATGTCTGAAAGTTGTTTCATAGCTTACACATAAAGACAAAAAAGTTGATTTCACAGTGAATAGAATGCTTTGACATAAAAGTAGTATACATTTCAATTTTACACCAAAGCACTTACTGCAAACCTAATGGAAACACTTTAGGTTAACTTTCCACATGATTATGAGTAGTTTGAAAGTTGTTTCATGGCTGTACACATCAACACAAAAAAGTTGTTATCTCAGTGCATGCAGTGCTTAAACAATACAAATAGTATACATTTCAATTTTACTCCAAAGCACTTACTGCAAACCTAATGGAAACACTTTAAGTTAACTTCCCACATGATTCTGAGATGTCTGAAAGTTGTTTCATACCTGTGCACATAAAGACAAAAAAGTTGATTTCACAGTGAGTAGAATGATTTGACATAAAAGTAGTATACATTTCAATTGTACTCAAAAGTCCTGACTGCAAACTTAATGCAAACAGATTTGGTTAACTTCCCAGATGAGTATGACTAGGTTTAAAGTTTTTCATGCCTGAGTTCATCAAGACAAAAAAGTTACTTTCTCAGTACTACTATGCTCTGACATTAAGGTAGTATACATCTCAATTTTACACCAAAGTACTTACTGCAAACTAATGGAAACACCTTAGGTTAACTTCCCACATGATTATGAGTAGTTTGAAAGTTGATTCATGGCTGTACACATCAACACAAAAAGTTGTTATCTCAGTGCATGTAATGCTTAGACAATACAAATAGTATACATTTCAATTTTACACCAAAGTACTTACTGCAAACCTAATGGAAACAACTTAGATTAACTTCCCATATGATTCTGAGATGTCTGAAAGTTGTTTCATACCTGTGCACATCAAGACAAAAAAGTTGTTTTCTCAGTGCATGCAATGCTTTTACAATACAAATAGTATACATTTCAATTTTACACCAAAGCACTTACTTCAAACCTAATGGAAACACCTTAGGTCAACTTTCCACATGATTATGAGTAGTTTGAAAGTTGTTTCATGGCTGTACACATCAACACAAAAAAGTTGTTATCTCAGTGCATGCAATGCTTAGACAATACAAATAGTATACATTTCAATTTTACACCAAAGCACTTACTGCAAACCTAATGGAAACAACTTAGGTTAACTTCCCACATGATTCTGAGATGTCTGAAAGTTGTTTCATAGCTGTGCACATCAAGACAAAAAAGTTGATTTCACAGTGAATAGAATGCTTTGACATAAAAGTAGTATACATTTCAATTGTACTCAAAAGTCCTGACTGCAAACCTAATGCAAAACAGATTTGGTTGACTTCCCAGATGAGTATGACTAGTTTAAAGTTGTTTCATGCCTCAGTTCATCAACACAAAAAAGTTACTTTCTCAGTACTACTATGCTCTGACTTTAAGGTAGTATACATCTCAATTTTACACCAAAGTACTTACTGCAAACTAATGGAAACACCTTAGGTTAACTTCCCAATGATTATGAGTAGTTTGAAAGTTGTTTCATGGCTGTACACATCAACACAAAAAAGTTGTTATCTCTGTGCATGCAGTGCTTAAACAATACAAATAGTATACATTTCAATATTACTCCAAAGCACTTACTGCAAACCTAATGAAACACTTTAATTTAACTTCCCACATGATTCTGAGATGTCTGAAAGTTGTTTCATAGCTGTGCACATAAAGACAAAAAAGTTGATTTCACAGTGAATAGAATGCTTTGACATAAAAGTAGTATACATTTCAATTGTACTCAAAAGTCCTGACTGCAAACCTAATGCAAACAGATTTGGTTGACTTCCCAGATGAGTATGACTAGGTTTAAAGTTGTTTCATGCCTCACTTCATCAAGACAAAAAAGTTAATTTCTCAGTACGACTATGCTCTGACTTTAAGGTAGTATACATCTCAATTTTACACCAAAGTACTTACTGCAAACTAATGGAAACACCTTAGGTTAACTTCCCACATGCTTATGAGTAGTTTGAAAGTTGTTTCATGGCTGTACACATCAACACAAAAAAGTTGTTATCTCAGTGCATGCAATGCTTCGACAATACAAATAGTATGCATTTCAATTTTACACCAAAGTACTTACTGCAAACCTAATGGAAACACCATAGGTTAACTTCCCACATGATTCTGAGATGTCTGAAAGTTGTTTCATAGCTGTGCACATAAAGACAAAAAAGTTGATTTCACAGTGAATAGAATGCTTTGACATAAAAGTAGTATACAATTCAATTGTACTCAAAAGTCCTGACTGCAAACCTAATGCAAACAGATTTGGTTGACTTCCCAGATGAGTATGACTAGGTTTAAAGTTGTTTCATGCCTCAGTTCATCAAGACAAAAAAGTTAATTTCTCAGTACTACTATGCTCTGAATTTAAGGTAGTATACATCTCAATTTTACACCAAAGTACTTACTGCAAACTAATGGAAACACCTTAGGTTAACTTCCCACATGATTATGAGTAGTTTGAAAGTTGTTTCATGGCTGTACACATCAACACAAAAAAGTTGTTATCTCAGTGCATGCAATGCTTAGACAATACAGATAGTATACATTTCAATTTTACTCCAAAGCACTTACTGCAAACCTAATGGAAACACCATAGGTTAACTTCCCACATGATTCTGAGATGTCTGAAAGTTGTTTCATAGCTTACACATAAAGACAAAAAAGTTGATTTCACAGTGAATAGAATGCTTTGACATAAAAGTAGTATACATTTCAATTTTACACCAAAGCACTTACTGCAAACCTAATGGAAACACTTTAGGTTAACTTTCCACATGATTATGAGTAGTTTGAAAGTTGTTTCATGGCTGTACACATCAACACAAAAAAGTTGTTATCTCAGTGCATGTAATGCTTAGACAATACAAATAGTATACATTTCAATTTTACACCAAAGTACTTACTGCAAACCTAATGGAAACAACTTAGATTAACTTCCCATATGATTCTGAGATGTCTGAAAGTTGTTTCATACCTGTGCACATCAAGACAAAAAAGTTGTTTTCTCAGTGCATGCAATGCTTTTACAATACAAATAGTATACATTTCAATTTTACACCAAAGCACTTACTTCAAACCTAATGGAAACACCTTAGGTCAACTTTCCACATGATTATGAGTAGTTTGAAAGTTGTTTCATGGCTGTACACATCAACACAAAAAAGTTGTTATCTCAGTGCATGCAATGCTTAGACAATTCAAATAGTATACATTTCAATTTTACACCAAAGCACTTACTGCAAACCTAATGGAAACAACTTAGGTTAACTTCCCACATGATTCTGAGATGTCTGAAAGTTGTTTCATAGCTGTGCACATCAAGACAAAAAAGTTGATTTCACAGTGAATAGAATGCTTTGACATAAAAGTAGTATACATTTCAATTGTACTCAAAAGTCCTGACTGCAAACCTAATGCAAACAGATTTGGTTGACTTCCCAGATGAGTATGACTAGGTTTAAAGTTGTTTCATGCCTCAGTTCATCAACACAAAAAAGTTACTTTCTCAGTACTACTATGCTCTGACTTTAAGGTAGTATACATCTCAATTTTACACCAAAGTACTTACTGCAAACTAATGGAAACACCTTAGGTTAACTTCCCACATGATTATGAGTAGTTTGAAAGTTGTTTCATGGCTGTACACATCAACACAAAAAAGTTGTTATCTCTGTGCATGCAGTGCTTAAACAATACAAATAGTATACATTTCAATATTACTCCAAAGCACTTACTGCAAACCTAATGGAAACACTTTAATTTAACTTCCCACATGATTCTGAGATGTCTGAAAGTTGTTTCATAGCTGTGCACATAAAGACAAAAAAGTTGATTTCACAGTGAATAGAATGCTTTGACATAAAAGTAGTATACATTTCAATTGTACTCAAAAGTCCTGACTGCAAACCTAATGCAAACAGATTTGGTTGACTTCCCAGATGAGTATGACTAGGTTTAAAGTTGTTTCATGCCTCACTTCATCAAGACAAAAAAGTTAATTTCTCAGTACGACTATGCTCTGACTTTAAGGTAGTATACATCTCAATTTTACACCAAAGTACTTACTGCAAACTAATGGAAACACCTTAGGTTAACTTCCCACATGCTTATGAGTAGTTTGAAAGTTGTTTCATGGCTGTACACATCAACACAAAAAAGTTGTTATCTCAGTGCATGCAATGCTTCGACAATACAAATAGTATGCATTTCAATTTTACACCAAAGTACTTACTGCAAACCTAATGGAAACACCATAGGTTAACTTCCCACATGATTCTGAGATGTCTGAAAGTTGTTTCATAGCTGTGCACATAAAGACAAAAAAGTTGATTTCACAGTGAATAGAATGCTTTGACATAAAAGTAGTATACAATTCAATTGTACTCAAAAGTCCTGACTGCAAACCTAATGCAAACAGATTTGGTTGACTTCCCAGATGAGTATGACTAGGTTTAAAGTTGTTTCATGCCTCAGTTCATCAAGACAAAAAAGTTAATTTCTCAGTACTACTATGCTCTGAATTTAAGGTAGGAGACATCTCAATTTTACACCAAAGTACTTACTGCAAACTAATGGAAACACCTTAGGTTAACTTCCCACATGATTATGAGTAGTTTGAAAGTTGTTTCATGGCTGTACACATCAACACAAAAAAGTTGTTATCTCAGTGCATGCAATGCTTAGACAATACAGATAGTATACATTTCAATTTTACTCCAAAGCACTTACTGCAAACCTAATGGAAACACCATAGGTTAACTTCCCACATGATTCTGAGATGTCTGAAAGTTGTTTCATAGCTTACACATAAAGACAAAAAAGTTGATTTCACAGTGAATAGAATGCTTTGACATAAAAGTAGTATACATTTCAATTTTACACCAAAGCACTTACTGCAAACCTAATGGAAACACTTTAGGTTAACTTTCCACATGATTATGAGTAGTTTGAAAGTTGTTTCATGGCTGTACACATCAACACAAAAAAGTTGTTATCTCAGTGCATGCAGTGCTTAAACAATACAAATAGTATACATTTCAATTTTACTCCAAAGCACTTACTGCAAACCTAATGGAAACACTTTAAGTTAACTTCCCACATGATTCTGAGATGTCTGAAAGTTGTTTCATACCTGTGCACATAAAGACAAAAAAGTTGATTTCACAGTGAGTAGAATGATTTGACATAAAAGTAGTATACATTTCAATTGTACTCAAAAGTCCTGACTGCAAACTTAATGCAAACAGATTTGGTTAACTTCCCAGATGAGTATGACTAGGTTTAAAGTTTTTCATGCCTGAGTTCATCAAGACAAAAAAGTTACTTTCTCAGTACTACTATGCTCTGACATGAAGGTAGTATACATCTCAATTTTACACCAAAGTACTTACTGCAAACTAATGGAAACACCTTAGGTTAACTTCCCACATGATTATGAGTAGTTTGAAAGTTGATTCATGGCTGTACACATCAACACAAAAAAGTTGTTATCTCAGTGCATGTAATGCTTAGACAATACAAATAGTATACATTTCAATTTTACACCAAAGTACTTACTGCAAACCTAATGGAAACAACTTAGATTAACTTCCCATATGATTCTGAGATGTCTGAAAGTTGTTTCATACCTGTGCACATCAAGACAAAAAAGTTGTTTTCTCAGTGCATGCAATGCTTTTACAATACAAATAGTATACATTTCAATTTTACACCAAAGCACTTACTGCAAACCTAATGGAAACACCTTAGGTCAACTTTCCACATGATTATGAGTAGTTTGAAAGTTGTTTCATGGCTGTACACATCAACACAAAAAAGTTGTTATCTCAGTGCATGCAATGCTTAGACAATTCAAATAGTATACATTTCAATTTTACACCAAAGCACTTACTGCAAACCTAATGGAAACAACTTAGGTTAACTTCCCACATGATTCTGAGATGTCTGAAAGTTGTTTCATAGCTGTGCACATAAAGACAAAAAAGTTGATTTCACAGTGAATAGAATGCTTTGACATAAAAGTAGTATACATTTCAATTGTACTCAAAAGTCCTGACTGCAAACCTAATGCAAACAGATTTGGTTGACTTCCCAGATGAGTATGACTAGGTTTAAAGTTGTTTCATGCCTCAGTTCATCAACACAAAAAAGTTAATTTCTCAGTACTACTATGCTCTGACTTTAAGGTAGTATACATCTCAATTTTACACCAAAGTACTTACTGCAAACTAATGGAAACACCTTAGGTTAACTTCCCACATGATTATGAGTAGTTTGAAAGTTGTTTCATGGCTGTACACATCAACACAAAAAAGTTGTTATCTCTGTGCATGCAGTGCTTAAACAATACAAATAGTATACATTTCAATATTACTCCAAAGCACTTACTGCAAACCTAATGGAAACACTTTAATTTAACTTCCCACATGATTCTGAGATGTCTGAAAGTTGTTTCATAGCTGTGCACATAAAGACAAAAAAGTTGATTTCACAGTGAATAGAATGCTTTGACATAAAAGTAGTATACATTTCAATTGTACTCAAAAGTCCTGACTGCAAACCTAATGCAAACAGATTTGGTTGACTTCCCAGATGAGTATGACTAGGTTTAAAGTTGTTTCATGCCTCACTTCATCAAGACAAAAAAGTTAATTTCTCAGTACGACTATGCTCTGACTTTAAGGTAGTATACATCTCAATTTTACACCAAAGTACTTACTGCAAACTAATGGAAACACCTTAGGTTAACTTCCCACATGCTTATGAGTAGTTTGAAAGTTGTTTCATGGCTGTACACATCAACACAAAAAAGTTGTTATCTCAGTGAATGCAATGCTTCGACAATACAAATAGTATGCATTTCAATTTTACACCAAAGTACTTACTGCAAACCTAATGGAAACACCATAGGTTAACTTCCCACATGATTCTGAGATGTCTGAAAGTTGTTTCATAGCTGTGCACATAAAGACAAAAAAGTTGATTTCACAGTGAATAGAATGCTTTGACATAAAAGTAGTATACAATTCAATTGTACTCAAAAGTCCTGACTGCAAACCTAATGCAAACAGATTTGGTTGACTTCCCAGATGAGTATGACTAGGTTTAAAGTTGTTTCATGCCTCAGTTCATCAAGACAAAAAAGTTAATTTCTCAGTACTACTATCCTCTGAATTTAAGGTAGTATACATCTCAATTTTACACCAAAGTACTTACTGCAAACTAATGGAAACACCTTAGGTTAACTTCCCACATGATTATGAGTAGTTTGAAAGTTGTTTCATGGCTGTACACATCAACACAAAAAAGTTGTTATCTCAGTGCATGCAATGCTTAGACAATACAGATAGTATACATTTCAATTTTACTCCAAAGCACTTACTGCAAACCTAATGGAAACACCATAGGTTAACTTCCCACATGATTCTGAGATGTCTGAAAGTTGTTTCATAGCTTACACATAAAGACAAAAAAGTTGATTTCACAGTGAATAGAATGCTTTGACATAAAAGTAGTATACATTTCAATTTTACACCAAAGCACTTACTGCAAACCTAATGGAAACACTTTAGGTTAACTTTCCACATGATTATGAGTAGTTTGAAAGTTGTTTCATGGCTGTACACATCAACACAAAAAAGTTGTTATCTCAGTGCATGCAGTGCTTAAACAATACAAATAGTATACATTTCAATTTTACTCCAAAGCACTTACTGCAAACCTAATGGAAACACTTTAAGTTAACTTCCCACATGATTCTGAGATGTCTGAAAGTTGTTTCATACCTGTGCACATAAAGACAAAAAAGTTGATTTCACAGTGAGTAGAATGATTTGACATAAAAGTAGTATACATTTCAATTGTACTCAAAAGTCCTGACTGCAAACTTAATGCAAACAGATTTGGTTAACTTCCCAGATGAGTATGACTAGGTTTAAAGTTTTTCATGCCTGAGTTCATCAAGACAAAAAAGTTACTTTCTCTGTACTACTATGCTCTGACATTAAGGTAGTATACATCTCAGTTTTACACCAAAGTACTTACTGGAAACTAATGGAAACACCTTAGGTTAACTTCCCACATGATTATGAGTAGTTTGAAAGTTGATTCATGGCTGTACACATCAACACAAAAAAGTTGTTATCTCAGTGCATGCAATGCTTCGACAATACAAATAGTATGCATTTCAATTTTACACCAAAGTACTTACTGCAAACCTAATGGAAACACCATAGTTTAACTTCCCACATGATTCTGAGATGTCTGAAAGTTGTTTCATAGCTGTGCACATAAAGACAAAAAAGTTGATTTCACAGTGAATAGAATGCTTTGACATAAAAGTAGTATACAATTCAATTTTACACCAAAACACTTACTGCAAACCTAATGGAAACACTTTAGGTTAACTTTCCACATGATTATGAGTAGTTTGAAAGTTGTTTCATGGCTGTACACATCAACACAAAAAAGTTGTTATCTCAGTGCATGCAGTGCTTAAACAATACAAATAGTATACATTTCAATATTACTCCAAAGCACTTACTGCAAACCTAATGGAAAGACTTTAATTTAACTTCCCACATGATTCTGAGATGTCTGAAAGTTGTTTCATACCTGTGCACATAAAGACAAAAAAGTTGATTTCACAGTGAATAGAATGCTTTGACATAATTTTAGTATACATTTCAATTGTACTCAAAAGTCCTGACTGCAAACCTAATGCAAACAGATTTGGTTGACTTCCCAGATGAGTATGACTAGGTTTAAAGTTGTTTCATGCCTCACTTCATCAAGACAAAAAAGTTAATTTCTCAGTACGACTATGCTCTGACTTTAAGGTAGTATACATCTCAATTTTACACCAAAGTACTTACTGCAAACTAATGGAAACACCTTAGGTTAACTTCCCACATGATTATGAGTAGTTTGAAAGTTGTTTCATGGCTGTACACATCAACACAAAAAAGTTGTTATCTCAGTGCATGCAATGCTTCGACAATACAAATAGTATGCATTTCAATTTTACACCAAAGTACTTACTGCAAACCTAATGGAAACACCATAGGTTAACTTCCCACATGATTCTGAGATGTCTGAAAGTTGTTTCATAGCTGTGCACATAAAGACAAAAAAGTTGATTTCACAGTGAATAGAATGCTTTGACATAAAAGTAGTATACAATTCAATTGTACTCAAAAGTCCTGACTGCAAACCTAATGCAAACAGATTTGGTTGACTTCCCAGATGAGTATGACTAGGTTTAAAGTTGTTTCATGCCTCAGTTCATCAAGACAAAAAAGTTAATTTCTCAGTACTACTATCCTCTGAATTTAAGGTAGTATACATCTCAATTTTACACCAAAGTACTTACTGCAAACTAATGGAAACACCTTAGGTTAACTTCCCACATGATTATGAGTAGTTTGAAAGTTGTTTCATGGCTGTACACATCAACACAAAAAAGTTGTTATCTCAGTGCATGCAATGCTTAGACAATACAGATAGTATACATTTCAATTTTACTCCAAAGCACTTACTGCAAACCTAATGGAAACACCATAGGTTAACTTCCCACATGATTATGAGTAGTTTGAAAGTTGTTTCATGGCTGTACACATCAACACAAAAAAGTTGTTATCTCAGTGCATGCAGTGCTTAAACAATACAAATAGTATACATTTCAATTTTACTCCAAAGCACTTACTGCAAACCTAATGGAAACACTTTAAGTTAACTTCCCACATGATTCTGAGATGTCTGAAAGTTGTTTCATACCTGTGCACATAAAGACAAAAAAGTTGATTTCACAGTGAGTAGAATGATTTGACATAAAAGTAGTATACATTTCAATTGTACTCAAAAGTCCTGACTGCAAACTTAATGCAAACAGATTTGGTTAACTTCCCAGATGAGTATGACTAGGTTTAAAGTTTTTCATGCCTGAGTTCATCAAGACAAAAAAGTTACTTTCTCAGTACTACTATGCTCTGACATTAAGGTAGTATACATCTCAATTTTACACCAAAGTACTTACTGCAAACTAATGGAAACACCTTAGGTTAACTTCCCACATCATTATGAGTAGTTTGAAAGTTGTTTCATGGCTGTACACATCAACACAAAAAAGTTGTTATCTCAGTGCATGCAATGCTTCGACAATACAAATAGTATGCATTTCAATTTTACACCAAAGTACTTACTGCAAACCTAATGGAAACACCATAGGTTAACTTCCCACATGATTCTGAGATGTCTGAAAGTTGTTTCATACCTGTGCACATCAAGACAAAAAAGTTGTTTTCTCAGTGCATGCAATGCTTTTACAATACAAATAGTATACATTTCAATTTTACACCAAAGCACTTACTGCAAACCTAATGGAAACACCTTAGGTCAACTTTCCACATGATTATGAGTAGTTTGAAAGTTGTTTCATGGCTGTACACATCAACACAAAAAAGTTGTTATCTCAGTGCATGCAATGCTTAGACAATTCAAATAGTATACATTTCAATTTTACACCAAAGCACTTACTGCAAACTAATGGAAACACCTTAGGTTAACTTCCCACATGATTATGAGTAGTTTGAAAGTTGATTCATGGCTGTACACATCAACACAAAAAAGTTGTTATCTCAGTGCATGTAATGCTTAGACAATACAAATAGTATACATTTCAATTTTACACCAAAGTACTTACTGCAAACCTAATGGAAACAACTTAGATTAACTTCCCATATGATTCTGAGATGTCTGAAAGTTGTTTCATACCTGTGCACATCAAGACAAAAAAGTTGTTTTCTCAGTGCATGCAATGCTTTTACAATACAAATAGTATACATTTCAATTTTACACCAAAGCACTTACTGCAAACCTAATGGAAACA
This sequence comes from Mobula birostris, assembly GCF_030028105.1. Lineage (NCBI taxonomy): Eukaryota > Metazoa > Chordata > Chondrichthyes > Myliobatiformes > Myliobatidae > Mobula > Mobula birostris. The sequence goes on along the minus strand of NW_027274302.1, from coordinate 26,392 downwards.
CCTTAGGTCAACTTTCCACATGATTATGAGTAGTTTGAAAGTTGTTTCATGGCTGTACACATCAACACAAAAAAGTTGTTATCTCAGTGCATGCAATGCTTAGACAATTCAAATAGTATACATTTCAATTTTACACCAAAGCACTTACTGCAAACCTAATGGAAACAACTTAGGTTAACTTCCCACATGATTCTGAGATGTCTGAAAGTTGTTTCATAGCTGTGCACATAAAGACAAAAAAGTTGATTTCACAGTGAATAGAATGCTTTGACATAAAAGTAGTATACATTTCAATTGTACTCAAAAGTCCTGACTGCAAACCTAATGCAAACAGATTTGGTTGACTTCCCAGATGAGTATGACTAGGTTTAAAGTTGTTTCATGCCTCAGTTCATCAACACAAAAAAGTTAATTTCTCAGTACTACTATGCTCTGACTTTAAGGTAGTATACATCTCAATTTTACACCAAAGTACTTACTGCAAACTAATGGAAACACCTTAGGTTAACTTCCCACATGATTATGAGTAGTTTGAAAGTTGTTTCATGGCTGTACACATCAACACAAAAAAGTTGTTATCTCTGTGCATGCAGTGCTTAAACAATACAAATAGTATACATTTCAATATTACTCCAAAGCACTTACTGCAAACCTAATGGAAACACTTTAATTTAACTTCCCACATGATTCTGAGATGTCTGAAAGTTGTTTCATAGCTGTGCACATAAAGACAAAAAAGTTGATTTCACAGTGAATAGAATGCTTTGACATAAAAGTAGTATACATTTCAATTGTACTCAAAAGTCCTGACTGCAAACCTAATGCAAACAGATTTGGTTGACTTCCCAGATGAGTATGACTAGGTTTAAAGTTGTTTCATGCCTCACTTCATCAAGACAAAAAAGTTAATTTCTCAGTACGACTATGCTCTGACTTTAAGGTAGTATACATCTCAATTTTACACCAAAGTACTTACTGCAAACTAATGGAAACACCTTAGGTTAACTTCCCACATGCTTATGAGTAGTTTGAAAGTTGTTTCATGGCTGTACACATCAACACAAAAAAGTTGTTATCTCAGTGCATGCAATGCTTCGACAATACAAATAGTATGCATTTCAATTTTACACCAAAGTACTTACTGCAAACCTAATGGAAACACCATAGGTTAACTTCCCACATGATTCTGAGATGTCTGAAAGTTGTTTCATAGCTGTGCACATAAAGACAAAAAAGTTGATTTCACAGTGAATAGAATGCTTTGACATAAAAGTAGTATACAATTCAATTGTACTCAAAAGTCCTGACTGCAAACCTAATGCAAACAGATTTGGTTGACTTCCCAGATGAGTATGACTAGGTTTAAAGTTGTTTCATGCCTCAGTTCATCAAGACAAAAAAGTTAATTTCTCAGTACTACTATGCTCTGAATTTAAGGTAGTATACATCTCAATTTTACACCAAAGTACTTACTGCAAACTAATGGAAACACCTTAGGTTAACTTCCCACATGATTATGAGTAGTTTGAAAGTTGTTTCATGGCTGTACACATCAACACAAAAAAGTTGTTATCTCAGTGCATGCAATGCTTAGACAATACAGATAGTATACATTTCAATTTTACTCCAAAGCACTTACTGCAAACCTAATGGAAACACCATAGGTTAACTTCCCACATGATTCTGAGATGTCTGAAAGTTGTTTCATAGCTTACACATAAAGACAAAAAAGTTGATTTCACAGTGAATAGAATGCTTTGACATAAAAGTAGTATACATTTCAATTTTACACCAAAGCACTTACTGCAAACCTAATGGAAACACTTTAGGTTAACTTTCCACATGATTATGAGTAGTTTGAAAGTTGTTTCATGGCTGTACACATCAACACAAAAAAGTTGTTATCTCAGTGCATGCAGTGCTTAAACAATACAAATAGTATACATTTCAATTTTACTCCAAAGCACTTACTGCAAACCTAATGGAAACACTTTAAGTTAACTTCCCACATGATTCTGAGATGTCTGAAAGTTGTTTCATACCTGTGCACATAAAGACAAAAAAGTTGATTTCACAGTGAGTAGAATGATTTGACATAAAAGTAGTATACATTTCAATTGTACTCAAAAGTCCTGACTGCAAACTTAATGCAAACAGATTTGGTTAACTTCCCAGATGAGTATGACTAGGTTTAAAGTTTTTCATGCCTGAGTTCATCAAGACAAAAAAGTTACTTTCTCAGTACTACTATGCTCTGACATGAAGGTAGTATACATCTCAATTTTACACCAAAGTACTTACTGCAAACTAATGGAAACACCTTAGGTTAACTTCCCACATGATTATGAGTAGTTTGAAAGTTGATTCATGGCTGTACACATCAACACAAAAAAGTTGTTATCTCAGTGCATGTAATGCTTAGACAATACAAATAGTATACATTTCAATTTTACACCAAAGTACTTACTGCAAACCTAATGGAAACAACTTAGATTAACTTCCCATATGATTCTGAGATGTCTGAAAGTTGTTTCATACCTGTGCACATCAAGACAAAAAAGTTGTTTTCTCAGTGCATGCAATGCTTTTACAATACAAATAGTATACATTTCAATTTTACACCAAAGCACTTACTGCAAACCTAATGGAAACACCTTAGGTCAACTTTCCACATGATTATGAGTAGTTTGAAAGTTGTTTCATGGCTGTACACATCAACACAAAAAAGTTGTTATCTCAGTGCATGCAATGCTTAGACAATTCAAATAGTATACATTTCAATTTTACACCAAAGCACTTACTGCAAACCTAATGGAAACAACTTAGGTTAACTTCCCACATGATTCTGAGATGTCTGAAAGTTGTTTCATAGCTGTGCACATAAAGACAAAAAAGTTGATTTCACAGTGAATAGAATGCTTTGACATAAAAGTAGTATACATTTCAATTGTACTCAAAAGTCCTGACTGCAAACCTAATGCAAACAGATTTGGTTGACTTCCCAGATGAGTATGACTAGGTTTAAAGTTGTTTCATGCCTCAGTTCATCAACACAAAAAAGTTAATTTCTCAGTACTACTATGCTCTGACTTTAAGGTAGTATACATCTCAATTTTACACCAAAGTACTTACTGCAAACTAATGGAAACACCTTAGGGTAACTTCCCACATGATTATGAGTAGTTTGAAAGTTGTTTCATGGCTGTACACATCAACACAAAAAAGTTGTTATCTCTGTGCATGCAGTGCTTAAACAATACAAATAGTATACATTTCAATATTACTCCAAAGCACTTACTGCAAACCTAATGGAAACACTTTAATTTAACTTCCCACATGATTCTGAGATGTCTGAAAGTTGTTTCATAGCTGTGCACATAAAGACAAAAAAGTTGATTTCACAGTGAATAGAATGCTTTGACATAAAAGTAGTATACATTTCAATTGTACTCAAAAGTCCTGACTGCAAACCTAATGCAAACAGATTTGGTTGACTTCCCAGATGAGTATGACTAGGTTTAAAGTTGTTTCATGCCTCACTTCATCAAGACAAAAAAGTTAATTTCTCAGTACGACTATGCTCTGACTTTAAGGTAGTATACATCTCAATTTTACACCAAAGTACTTACTGCAAACTAATGGAAACACCTTAGGTTAACTTCCCACATGCTTATGAGTAGTTTGAAAGTTGTTTCATGGCTGTACACATCAACACAAAAAAGTTGTTATCTCAGTGAATGCAATGCTTCGACAATACAAATAGTATGCATTTCAATTTTACACCAAAGTACTTACTGCAAACCTAATGGAAACACCATAGGTTAACTTCCCACATGATTCTGAGATGTCTGAAAGTTGTTTCATAGCTGTGCACATAAAGACAAAAAAGTTGATTTCACAGTGAATAGAATGCTTTGACATAAAAGTAGTATACAATTCAATAGTACTCAAAAGTCCTGACTGCAAACCTAATGCAAACAGATTTGGTTGACTTCCCAGATGAGTATGACTAGGTTTAAAGTTGTTTCATGCCTCAGTTCATCAAGACAAAAAAGTTAATTTCTCAGTACTACTATCCTCTGAATTTAAGGTAGTATACATCTCAATTTTACACCAAAGTACTTACTGCAAACTAATGGAAACACCTTAGGTCAACTTTCCACATGATTCTGAGTAGTTTGAAAGTTGTTTCATGGCTGTACAAATCAACACAAAAAAGTTGTTATCTCAGTGCATGCAATGCTTAGACAATTCAAATCGTATACATTTCAATTTTACACCAAAGCACTTACTGCAAACCTAATGGAAACAACTTAGATTAACTTCCCATATGATTCTGAGATGTCTGAAAGTTGTTTCATAGCTGTGCACATAAAGACAAAAAAGTTGATTTCCCAGTGAATAGAATGCTTTAACATAAAAGTAGTATACATTTCAATTTTACACCAAAGCACTTACTGCAAACCTAATGGAAACACCTTAGGTCAACTTTCCACATGATTATGAGTAGTTTGAAAGTTGTTTCATGGCTGTACACATCAACACAAAAAAGTTGTTATCTCAGTGCATGCAATGCTTAGACAATTCAAATAGTATACATTTCAATTTTACACCAAAGCACTTACTGCAAACTAATGGAAACACCTTAGGTTAACTTCCCACATGATTATGAGTAGTTTGAAAGTTGATTCATGGCTGTACACATCAACACAAAAAAGTTGTTATCTCAGTGCATGTAATGCTTAGACAATACAAATAGTATACATTTCAATTTTACACCAAAGTACTTACTGCAAACCTAATGGAAACAACTTAGATTAACTTCCCATATGATTCTGAGATGTCTGAAAGTTGTTTCATACCTGTGCACATAAAGACAAAAAAGTTGTTTTCTCAGTGCATGCAATGCTTTTACAATACAAATAGTATACATTTCAATTTTACACCAAAGCACTTACTGCAAACCTAATGGAAACACCTTAGGTCAACTTTCCACATGATTATGAGTAGTTTGAAAGTTGTTTCATGGCTGTACACATCAACACAAAAAAGTTGTTATCTCAGTGCATGCAATGCTTAGACAATTCAAATAGTATACATTTCAATTTTACACCAAAGCACTTACTGCAAACCTAATGGAAACAACTTAGGTTAACTTCCCACATGATTCTGAGATGTCTGAAAGTTGTTTCATAGCTGTGCACATAAAGACAAAAAAGTTGATTTCACAGTGAATAGAATGCTTTGACATAAAAGTAGTATACATTTCAATTGTACTCAAAAGTCCTGACTGCAAACCTAATGCAAACAGATTTGGTTGACTTCCCAGATGAGTATGACTAGGTTTAAAGTTGTTTCATGCCTCAGTTCATCAAGACAAAAAAGTTAATTTCTCAGTACTACTATGCTCTGACTTTAAGGTAGTATACATCTCAATTTTACACCAAAGTACTTACTGCAAACTAATGGAAACACCTTAGGTTAACTTCCCACATGCTTATGAGTAGTTTGAAAGTTGTTTCATGGCTGTACACATCAACACAAAAAAGTTGTTATCTCAGTGCATGCAATGCTTCGACAATACAAATAGTATGCATTTCAATTTTACACCAAAGTACTTACTGCAAACCTAATGGAAACACCATAGGTTAACTTCCCACATGATTCTGAGATGTCTGAAAGTTGTTTCATAGCTGTGCACATAAAGACAAAAAAGTTGATTTCACAGTGAATAGAATGCTTTGACATAAAAGTAGTATACAATTCAATTTTACACCAAAACACTTACTGCAAACCTAATGGAAACACTTTAGGTTAACTTTCCACATGATTATGAGTAGTTTGAAAGTTGTTTCATGGCTGTACACATCAACACAAAAAAGTTGTTATCTCAGTGCATGCAGTGCTTAAACAATACAAATAGTATACATTTCAATATTACTCCAAAGCACTTACTGCAAACCTAATGGAAACACTTTAATTTAACTTCCCACATGATTCTGATATGTCTGAAAGTTGTTTCATACCTGTGCACATAAAGACAAAAAAGTTGATTTCACAGTGAATAGAATGCTTTGACATAAAAGTAGTATACATTTCAATTGTACTCAAAAGTCCTGACTGCAAACCTAATGCAAACAGATTTGGTTGACTTCCCAGATGAGTATGACTAGGTTTAAAGTTGTTTCATGCCTCACTTCATCAAGACAAAAAAGTTAATTTCTCAGTACGACTATGCTCTGACTTTAAGGTAGTATACATCTCAATTTTACACCAAAGTACTTACTGCAAACTAATGGAAACACCTTAGGTTAACTTCCCACATGATTATGAGTAGTTTGAAAGTTGTTTCATGGCTGTACACATCAACACAAAAAAGTTGTTATCTCAGTGCATGCAATGCTTCGACAATACAAATAGTATGCATTTCAATTTTACACCAAAGTACTTACTGCAAACCTAATGGAAACACCATTGGTTAACTTCCCACATGATTCTGAGATGTCTGAAAGTTGTTTCATAGCTGTGCACATAAAGACAAAAAAGTTGATTTCACAGTGAATAGAATGCTTTGACATAAAAGTAGTATACAATTCAATTGTACTCAAAAGTCCTGACTGCAAACCTAATGCAAACAGATTTGGTTGACTTCCCAGATGAGTATGACTAGGTTTAAAGTTGTTTCATGCCTCAGTTCATCAAGACAAAAAAGTTAATTTCTCAGTACTACTATCCTCTGAATTTAAGGTAGTATACATCTCAATTTTACACCAAAGTACTTACTGCAAACTAATGGAAACACCTTAGGTTAACTTCCCACATGATTATGAGTAGTTTGAAAGTTGTTTCATGGCTGTACACATCAACACAAAAAAGTTGTTATCTCAGTGCATGCAATCCTTAGACAATACAGATAGTATACATTTCAATTTTACTCCAAAGCACTTACTGCAAACCTAATGGAAACACCATAGGTTAACTTCCCACATGATTCTGAGATGTCTGAAAGTTGTTTCATAGCTTACACATAAAGACAAAAAAGTTGATTTCACAGTGAATAGAATGCTTTGACATAAAAGTAGTATACATTTCAATTTTACACCAAAGCACTTACTGCAAACCTAATGGAAACACTTTAGGTTAACTTTCCACATGATTATGAGTAGTTTGAAAGTTGTTTCATGCCTGTACACATCAACACAAAAAAGTTGTTATCTCAGTGCATGCAGTGCTTAAACAATACAAATAGTATACATTTCAATTTTACTCCAAAGCACTTACTGCAAACCTAATGGAAACACTTTAAGTTAACTTCCCACATGATTCTGAGATGTCTGAAAGTTGTTTCATACCTGTGCACATAAAGACAAAAAAGTTGATTTCACAGTGAGTAGAATGATTTGACATAAAAGTAGTATACATTTCAATTGTACTCAAAAGTCCTGACTGCAAACTTAATGCAAACAGATTTGGTTAACTTCCCAGATGAGTATGACTAGGTTTAAAGTTTTTCATGCCTGAGTTCATCAAGACAAAAAAGTTACTTTCTCAGTACTACTATGCTCTGACATTAAGGTACATTAAGTTGTTTCATACCTGTGCACATCAAGACAAAAAAGTTGTTTTCTCAGTGCATGCAATGCTTTTACAATACAAATAGTATACATTTCAATTTTACACCAAAGCACTTACTGCAAACCTAATGGAAACACCTTAGGTCAACTTTCCACATGATTATGAGTAGTTTGAAAGTTGTTTCATGGCTGTACACATCAACACAAAAAAGTTGTTATCTCAGTGCATGCAATGCTTAGACAATTCAAATAGTATACATTTCAATTTTACACCAAAGCACTTACTGCAAACTAATGGAAACACCTTAGGTTAACTTCCCACATGATTATGAGATGTCTGAAAGTTGTTTCATACCTGTGCACATCAAGACAAAAAAGTTGTTTTCTCAGTGCATGCAATGCTTTTACAATACAAATAGTATACATTTCAATTTTACACCAAAGCACTTACTGCAAACCTAATGGAAACACCTTAGGTCAACTTTCCACATGATTATGAGTAGTTTGAAAGTTGTTTCATGGCTGTACACATCAACACAAAAAAGTTGTTATCTCAGTGCATGCAATGCTTAGACAATTCAAATAGTATACATTTCAATTTTACACCAAAGCACTTACTGCAAACTAATGGAAACACCTTAGGTTAACTTCCCACATGATTATGAGTAGTTTGAAAGTTGATTCATGGCTGTACACATCAACACAAAAAAGTTGTTATCTCAGTGCATGTAATGCTTAGACAATACAAATAGTATACATTTCAATTTTACACCAAAGTACTTACTGCAAACCTAATGGAAACAACTTAGATTAACTTCCCATATGATTCTGAGATGTCTGAAAGTTGTTTCATACCTGTGCACATCAAGACAAAAAAGTTGTTTTCTCAGTGCATGCAATGCTTTTACAATACAAATAGTATACATTTCAATTTTACACCAAAGCACTTACTGCAAACCTAATGGAAACACCTTAGGTCAACTTTCCACATGATTATGAGTAGTTTGAAAGTTGTTTCATGGCTGTACACATCAACACAAAAAAGTTGTTATCTCAGTGCATGCAATGCTTAGACAATTCAAATAGTATACATTTCAATTTTACACCAAAGCACTTACTGCAAACCTAATGGAAACAACTTAGGTTAACTTCCCACATGATTCTGAGATGTCTGAAAGTTGTTTCATAGCTGTGCACATAAAGACAAAAAAGTTGATTTCACAGTGAATAGAATGCTTTGACATAAAAGTAGTATACATTTCAATTGTACTCAAAAGTCCTGACTGCAAACCTAATGCAAACAGATTTGGTTGACTTCCCAGATGAGTATGACTAGGTTTAAAGTTGTTTCATGCCTCAGTTCATCAAGACAAAAAAGTTAATTTCTCAGTACTACTATGCTCTGACTTTAAGGTAGTATACATCTCAATTTTACACCAAAGTACTTACTGCAAACTAATGGAAACACCTTAGGTTAACTTCCCACATGCTTATGAGTAGTTTGAAAGTTGTTTCATGGCTGTACACATCAACACAAAAAAGTTGTTATCTCAGTGCATGCAATGCTTCGACAATACAAATAGTATGCATTTCAATTTTACACCAAAGTACTTACTGCAAACCTAATGGAAACACCATAGGTTAACTTCCCACATGATTCTGAGATGTCTGAAAGTTGTTTCATAGCTGTGCACATAAAGACAAAAAAGTTGATTTCACAGTGAATAGAATGCTTTGACATAAAAGTAGTATACAATTCAATTTTACACCAAAACACTTACTGCAAACCTAATGGAAACACTTTAGGTTAACTTTCCACATGATTATGAGTAGTTTGAAAGTTGTTTCATGGCTGTACACATCAACACAAAAAAGTTGTTATCTCAGTGCATGCAGTGCTTAAACAATACAAATAGTATACATTTCAATATTACTCCAAAGCACTTACTGCAAACCTAATGGAAACACTTTAATTTAACTTCCCACATGATTCTGATATGTCTGAAAGTTGTTTCATACCTGTGCACATAAAGACAAAAAAGTTGATTTCACAGTGAATAGAATGCTTTGACATAAAAGTAGTATACATTTCAATTGTACTCAAAAGTCCTGACTGCAAACCTAATGCAAACAGATTTGGTTGACTTCCCAGATGAGTATGACTAGGTTTAAAGTTGTTTCATGCCTCACTTCATCAAGACAAAAAAGTTAATTTCTCAGTACGACTATGCTCTGACTTTAAGGTAGTATACATCTCAATTTTACACCAAAGTACTTACTGCAAACTAATGGAAACACCTTAGGTTAACTTCCCACATGATTATGAGTAGTTTGAAAGTTGTTTCATGGCTGTACACATCAACACAAAAAAGTTGTTATCTCAGTGCATGCAATGCTTCGACAATACAAATAGTATGCATTTCAATTTTACACCAAAGTACTTACTGCAAACCTAATGGAAACACCATTGGTTAACTTCCCACATGATTCTGAGATGTCTGAAAGTTGTTTCATAGCTGTGCACATAAAGACAAAAAAGTTGATTTCACAGTGAATAGAATGCTTTGACATAAAAGTAGTATACAATTCAATTGTACTCAAAAGTCCTGACTGCAAACCTAATGCAAACAGATTTGGTTGACTTCCCAGATGAGTATGACTAGGTTTAAAGTTGTTTCATGCCTCAGTTCATCAAGACAAAAAAGTTAATTTCTCAGTACTACTATCCTCTGAATTTAAGGTAGTATACATCTCAATTTTACACCAAAGTACTTACTGCAAACTAATGGAAACACCTTAGGTTAACTTCCCACATGATTATGAGTAGTTTGAAAGTTGTTTCATGGCTGTACACATCAACACAAAAAAGTTGTTATCTCAGTGCATGCAATCCTTAGACAATACAGATAGTATACATTTCAATTTTACTCCAAAGCACTTACTGCAAACCTAATGGAAACACCATAGGTTAACTTCCCACATGATTCTGAGATGTCTGAAAGTTGTTTCATAGCTTACACATAAAGACAAAAAAGTTGATTTCACAGTGAATAGAATGCTTTGACATAAAAGTAGTATACATTTCAATTTTACACCAAAGCACTTACTGCAAACCTAATGGAAACACTTTAGGTTAACTTTCCACATGATTATGAGTAGTTTGAAAGTTGTTTCATGCCTGTACACATCAACACAAAAAAGTTGTTATCTCAGTGCATGCAGTGCTTAAACAATACAAATAGTATACATTTCAATTTTACTCCAAAGCACTTACTGCAAACCTAATGGAAACACTTTAAGTTAACTTCCCACATGATTCTGAGATGTCTGAAAGTTGTTTCATACCTGTGCACATAAAGACAAAAAAGTTGATTTCACAGTGAGTAGAATGATTTGACATAAAAGTAGTATACATTTCAATTGTACTCAAAAGTCCTGACTGCAAACTTAATGCAAACAGATTTGGTTAACTTCCCAGATGAGTATGACTAGGTTTAAAGTTTTTCATGCCTGAGTTCATCAAGACAAAAAAGTTACTTTCTCAGTACTACTATGCTCTGACATTAAGGTACATTAAGTTGTTTCATACCTGTGCACATCAAGACAAAAAAGTTGTTTTCTCAGTGCATGCAATGCTTTTACAATACAAATAGTATACATTTCAATTTTACACCAAAGCACTTACTGCAAACCTAATGGAAACACCTTAGGTCAACTTTCCACATGATTATGAGTAGTTTGAAAGTTGTTTCATGGCTGTACACATCAACACAAAAAAGTTGTTATCTCAGTGCATGCAATGCTTAGACAATTCAAATAGTATACATTTCAATTTTACACCAAAGCACTTACTGCAAACTAATGGAAACACCTTAGGTTAACTTCCCACATGATTATGAGATGTCTGAAAGTTGTTTCATACCTGTGCACATCAAGACAAAAAAGTTGTTTTCTCAGTGCATGCAATGCTTTTACAATACAAATAGTATACATTTCAATTTTACACCAAAGCACTTACTGCAAACCTAATGGAAACACCTTAGGTCAACTTTCCACATGATTATGAGTAGTTTGAAAGTTGTTTCATGGCTGTACACATCAACACAAAAAAGTTGTTATCTCAGTGCATGCAATGCTTAGACAATTCAAATAGTATACATTTCAATTTTACACCAAAGCACTTACTGCAAACTAATGGAAACACCTTAGGTTAACTTCCCACATGATTATGAGTAGTTTGAAAGTTGATTCATGGCTGTACACATCAACACAAAAAAGTTGTTATCTCAGTGCATGTAATGCTTAGACAATACAAATAGTATACATTTCAATTTTACACCAAAGTACTTACTGCAAACCTAATGGAAACAACTTAGATTAACTTCCCATATGATTCTGAGATGTCTGAAAGTTGTTTCATACCTGTGCACATCAAGACAAAAAAGTTGTTTTCTCAGTGCATGCAATGCTTTTACAATACAAATAGTATACATTTCAATTTTACACCAAAGCACTTACTGCAAACCTAATGGAAACACCTTAGGTCAACTTTCCACATGATTATGAGTAGTTTGAAAGTTGTTTCATGGCTGTACACATCAACACAAAAAAGTTGTTATCTCAGTGCATGCAATGCTTAGACAATTCAAATAGTATACATTTCAATTTTACACCAAAGCACTTACTGCAAACCTAATGGAAACAACTTAGGTTAACTTCCCACATGATTCTGAGATGTCTGAAAGTTGTTTCATAGCTGTGCACATAAAGACAAAAAAGTTGATTTCACAGTGAATAGAATGCTTTGACATAAAAGTAGTATACATTTCAATTGTACTCAAAAGTCCTGACTGCAAACCTAATGCAAACAGATTTGGTTGACTTCCCAGATGAGTATGACTAGGTTTAAAGTTGTTTCATGCCTCAGTTCATCAAGACAAAAAAGTTAATTTCTCAGTACTACTATGCTCTGACTTTAAGGTAGTATACATCTCAATTTTACACCAAAGTACTTACTGCAAACTAATGGAAACACCTTAGGTTAACTTCCCACATGATTATGAGTAGTTTGAAAGTTGTATCATGGCTGTACACATCAACACAAAAAAGTTGTTATCTCAGTGCATGCAATGCTTCGACAATACAAATAGTATGCATTTCAATTTTACACCAAAGTACTTACTGCAAACCTAATGGAAACACCATAGTTTAACTTCCCACATGATTCTGAGATGTCTGAAAGTTGTTTCATAGCTGTGCACATAAAGACAAAAAAGTTGATTTCACAGTGAATAGAATGCTTTGACATAAAAGTAGTATACAATTCAATTTTACACCAAAACACTTACTGCAAACCTAATGGAAACACTTTAGGTTAACTTTCCACATGATTATGAGTAGTTTGAAAGTTGTTTCATGGCTGTACACATCAACACAAAAAAGTTGTTATCTCAGTGCATGCAGTGCTTAAACAATACAAATAGTATACATTTCAATATTACTCCAAAGCACTTACTGCAAACCTAATGGAAACACTTTAATTTAACTTCCCACATGATTCTGAGATGTCTGAAAGTTGTTTCATACCTGTGCACATAAAGACAAAAAAGTTGATTTCACAGTGAATAGAATGCTTTGACATAAAAGTAGTATACATTTCAATTGTACTCAAAAGTCCTGACTGCAAACCTAATGCAAACAGATTTGGTTGACTTCCCAGATGAGTATGACTAGGTTTAAAGTTGTTTCATGCCTCACTTCATCAAGACAAAAAAGTTAATTTCTCAGTACGACTATGCTCTGACTTTAAGGTAGTATACATCTCAATTTTACACCAAAGTACTTACTGCAAACTAATGGAAACACCTTAGGTTAACTTCCCACATGATTATGAGTAGTTTGAAAGTTGTTTCATGCCTGTACACATCAACACAAAAAAGTTGTTATCTCAGTGCATGCAATGCTTCGACAATACAAATAGTATGCATTTCAATTTTACACCAAAGTACTTACTGCAAACCTAATGGAAACACCATAGGTTAACTTCCCACATTATTCTGAGATGTCTGAAAGTTGTTTCATACCTGTGCACATAAAGACAAAAAAGTTGATTTCACAGTGAATAGAATGCTTTGACATAAAAGTAGTATACATTTCAATTGTACTCAAAAGTCCTGACTGCAAACCTAATGCAAACAGATTTGGTTGACTTCCCAGATGAGTATGACTAGGTTTAAAGTTGTTTCATGCCTCACTTCATCAAGACAAAAAAGTTAATTTCTCAGTACGACTATGCTCTGACTTTAAGGTAGTATACATCTCAATTTTACACCAAAGTACTTACTGCAAACTAATGGAAACACCTTAGGTTAACTTCCCACATGATTATGAGTAGTTTGAAAGTTGTTTCATGGCTGTACACATCAACACAAAAAAGTTGTTATCTCAGTGCATGCAATGCTTCGACAATACAAATAGTATGCATTTCAATTTTACACCAAAGTACTTACTGCAAACCTAATGGAAACACCATAGGTTAACTTCCCACATGATTCTGAGATGTCTGAAAGTTGTTTCATAGCTGTGCACATAAAGACAAAAAAGTTGATTTCACAGTGAATAGAATGCTTTGACATAAAAGTAGTATACAATTCAATTGTACTCAAAAGTCCTGACTGCAAACCTAATGCAAACAGATTTGGTTGACTTCCCAGATGAGTATGACTAGGTTTAAAGTTGTTTCATGCCTCAGTTCATCAAGACAAAAAAGTTAATTTCTCAGTACTACTATGCTCTGAATTTAAGGTAGTATACATCTCAATTTTACACCAAAGTACTTACTGCAAACTAATGGAAACACCTTAGGTTAACTTCCCACATGATTATGAGTAGTTTGAAAGTTGTTTCATGGCTGTACACATCAACACAAAAAAGTTGTTATCTCAGTGCATGCAATGCTTAGACAATACAAATAGTATACATTTCAATTTTACTCCAAAGCACTTACTGCAAACCTAATGGAAACACCATAGGTTAACTTCTCACATGATTCTGAGATGTCTGAAAGTTGTTTCATAGCTGTGCACATAAAGACAAAAAAGTTGATTTCACAGTGAATAGAATGCTTTGACATAAAAGTAGTATACATTTCAATTTTACACCAAAGCACTTACTGCAAACCTAATGGAAACACTTTAGGTTAACTTTCCACATGATTATGAGTAGTTTGAAAGTTGTTTCATGGCTGTACACATCAACACAAAAAAGTTGTTATCTCAGTGCATGCAGTGCTTAAACAATACAAATAGTATACATTTCAATTTTACTCCAAAGCACTTACTGCAAACCTAATGGAAACACTTTAAGTTAACTTCCCACATGATTCTGAGATGTCTGAAAGTTGTTTCATACCTGTGCACATAAAGACAAAAAAGTTGATTTCACAGTGAGTAGAATGATTTGACATAAAAGTAGTATACATTTCAATTGTACTCAAAAGTCCTGACTGCAAACCTAATGCAAACAGATTTGGTTAACTTCCCAGATGAGTATGACTAAGTTTAAAGTTTTTCATGCCTCAGTTCATCAAGACAAAAAAGTTACTTTCTCAGTACTACTATGCTCGACATTAAGGTAGTATACATCTCAATTTTACACCAAAGTACTTACTGCAAACTAATGGAAACACCTTAGGTTAACTTCCCACATGATTATGAGTAGTTTGAAAGTTGATTCATGGCTGTACACATCAACACAAAAAAGTTGTTATCTCAGCATGTAATGCTTAGACAATACAAATAGTATACATTTCAATTTTACACCAAAGTACTTACTGCAAACCTAATGGAAACAACTTAGATTAACTTCCCATATGATTCTGAGATGTCTGAAAGTTGTTTCATACCTGTGCACATCAAGACAAAAAAGTTGTTTTCTCAGTGCATGCAATGCTTTTACAATACAAATAGTATACATTTCAATTTTACACCAAAGCACTTACTGCAAACCTAATGGAAACACCTTAGGTCAACTTTCCACATGATTCTGAGTAGTTTGAAAGTTGTTTCATGGCTGTACAAATCAACACAAAAAAGTTGTTATCTCAGTGCATGCAATGCTTAGACAATTCAAATCGTATACATTTCAATTTTACACCAAAGCACTTACTGCAAACCTAATGGAAACAACTTAGATTAACTTCCCATATGATTCTGAGATGTCTGAAAGTTGTTTCATAGCTGTGCACATAAAGACAAAAAAGTTGATTTCCCAGTGAATAGAATGCTTTAACATAAAAGTAGTATACATTTCAATTTTACACCAAAGCACTTACTGCAAACCTAATGGAAACACCTTAGGTCAACTTTCCACATGATTATGAGTAGTTTGAAAGTTGTTTCATGGCTGTACACATCAACACAAAAAAGTTGTTATCTCAGTGCATGCAATGCTTAGACAATTCAAATAGTATACATTTCAATTTTACACCAAAGCACTTACTGCAAACCTAATGGAAACAACTTAGGTTAACTTCCCACATGATTCTGAGATGTCTGAAAGTTGTTTCATAGCTGTGCACATAAAGACAAAAAAGTTGATTTCACAGTGAATAGAATGCTTTGACATAAAAGTAGTATACATTTCAATTGTACTCAAAAGTCCTGACTGCAAACCTAATGCAAACAGATTTGGTTGACTTCCCAGATGAGTATGACTAGGTTTAAAGTTGTTTCATGCCTCAGTTCATCAAGACAAAAAAGTTAATTTCTCAGTACTACTATGCTCTGACTTTAAGGTAGTATACATCTCAATTTTACACCAAAGTACTTACTGCAAACTAATGGAAACACCTTAGGTTAACTTCCCACATGCTTATGAGTAGTTTGAAAGTTGTTTCATGGCTGTACACATCAACAGAAAAAAGTTGTTATCTCAGTGCATGCAATGCTTCGACAATACAAATAGTATGCATTTCAATTTTACACCAAAGTACTTACTGCAAACCTAATGGAAACACCATAGGTTAACTTCCCACATGATTCTGAGATGTCTGAAAGTTGTTTCATAGCTGTGCACATAAAGACAAAAAAGTTGATTTCACAGTGAATAGAATGCTTTGACATAAAAGTAGTATACAATTCAATTGTACTCAAAAGTCCTGACTGCAAACCTAATGCAAACAGATTTGGTTGACTTCCCAGATGAGTATGACTAGGTTTAAAGTTGTTTCATGCCTCAGTTCATCAAGACAAAAAAGTTAATTTCTCAGTACTACTATGCTCTGAATTTAAGGTAGTATACATCTCAATTTTACACCAAAGTACTTACTGCAAACTAATGGAAACACCTTAGGTTAACTTCCCACATGATTATGAGTAGTTTGAAAGTTGTTTCATGGCTGTACACATCAACACAAAAAAGTTGTTATCTCAGTGCATGCAATGCTTAGACAATACAGATAGTATACATTTCAATTTTACTCCAAAGCACTTACTGCAAACCTAATGGAAACACCATAGGTTAACTTCCCACATGATTCTGAGATGTCTGAAAGTTGTTTCATAGCTTACACATAAAGACAAAAAAGTTGATTTCACAGTGAATAGAATGCTTTGACATAAAAGTAGTATACATTTCAATTTTACACCAAAGCACTTACTGCAAACCTAATGGAAACACTTTAGGTTAACTTTCCACATGATTATGAGTAGTTTGAAAGTTGTTTCATGGCTGTACACATCAACACAAAAAAGTTGTTATCTCAGTGCATGCAGTGCTTAAACAATACAAATAGTATACATTTCAATTTTACTCCAAAGCACTTACTGCAAACCTAATGGAAACACCTTAGGTCAACTTTCCACATGATTATGAGTAGTTTGAAAGTTGTTTCATGGCTGTACACATCAACACAAAAAAGTTGTTATCTCAGTGCATGCAATGCTTAGACAATTCAAATAGTATACATTTCAATTTTACACCAAAGCACTTACTGCAAACCTAATGGAAACAACTTAGGTTAACTTCCCACATGATTCTGAGATGTCTGAAAGTTGTTTCATAGCTGTGCACATAAAGACAAAAAAGTTGATTTCACAGTGAATAGAATGCTTTGACATAAAAGTAGTATACATTTCAATTGTACTCAAAAGTCCTGACTGCAAACCTAATGCAAACAGATTTGGTTGACTTCCCAGATGAGTATGACTAGGTTTAAAGTTGTTTCATGCCTCAGTTCATCAAGACAAAAAAGTTAATTTCTCAGTACTACTATGCTCTGACTTTAAGGTAGTATACATCTCAATTTTACACCAAAGTACTTACTGCAAACTAATGGAAACACCTTAGGTTAACTTCCCACATGCTTATGAGTAGTTTGAAAGTTGTTTCATGGCTGTACACATCAACAGAAAAAAGTTGTTATCTCAGTGCATGCAATGCTTCGACAATACAAATAGTATGCATTTCAATTTTACACCAAAGTACTTACTGCAAACCTAATGGAAACACCATAGGTTAACTTCCCACATGATTCTGAGATGTCTGAAAGTTGTTTCATAGCTGTGCACATAAAGACAAAAAAGTTGATTTCACAGTGAATAGAATGCTTTGACATAAAAGTAGTATACAATTCAATTGTACTCAAAAGTCCTGACTGCAAACCTAATGCAAACAGATTTGGTTGACTTCCCAGATGAGTATGACTAGGTTTAAAGTTGTTTCATGCCTCAGTTCATCAAGACAAAAAAGTTAATTTCTCAGTACTACTATGCTCTGAATTTAAGGTAGTATACATCTCAATTTTACACCAAAGTACTTACTGCAAACTAATGGAAACACCTTAGGTTAACTTCCCACATGATTATGAGTAGTTTGAAAGTTGTTTCATGGCTGTACACATCAACACAAAAAAGTTGTTATCTCAGTGCATGCAATGCTTAGACAATACAGATAGTATACATTTCAATTTTACTCCAAAGCACTTACTGCAAACCTAATGGAAACACCATAGGTTAACTTCCCACATGATTCTGAGATGTCTGAAAGTTGTTTCATAGCTTACACATAAAGACAAAAAAGTTGATTTCACAGTGAATAGAATGCTTTGACATAAAAGTAGTATACATTTCAATTTTACACCAAAGCACTTACTGCAAACCTAATGGAAACACTTTAGGTTAACTTTCCACATGATTATGAGTAGTTTGAAAGTTGTTTCATGGCTGTACACATCAACACAAAAAAGTTGTTATCTCAGTGCATGCAGTGCTTAAACAATACAAATAGTATACATTTCAATTTTACTCCAAAGCACTTACTGCAAACCTAATGGAAACACTTTAAGTTAACTTCCCACATGATTCTGAGATGTCTGAAAGTTGTTTCATACCTGTGCACATAAAGACAAAAAAGTTGATTTCACAGTGAGTAGAATGATTTGACATAAAAGTAGTATACATTTCAATTGTACTCAAAAGTCCTGACTGCAAACTTAATGCAAACAGATTTGGTTAACTTCCCAGATGAGTATGACTAGGTTTAAAGTTTTTCATGCCTGAGTTCATCAAGACAAAAAAGTTACTTTCTCAGTACTACTATGCTCTGACATTAAGGTAGTATACATCTCAATTTTACACCAAAGTACTTACTGCAAACTAATGGAAACACCTTAGGTTAACTTCCCACATGATTATGAGTAGTTTGAAAGTTGATTCATGGCTGTACACATCAACACAAAAAAGTTATCTCAGTGCATGTAATGCTTAGACAATACAAATAGTATACATTTCAATTTTACACCAAAGTACTTACTGCAAACCTAATGGAAACAACTTAGATTAACTTCCCATATGATTCTGAGATGTCTGAAAGTTGTTTCATACCTGTGCACATCAAGACAAAAAAGTTGTTTTCTCAGTGCATGCAATGCTTTTACAATACAAATAGTATACATTTCAATTTTACACCAAAGCACTTACTGCAAACCTAATGGAAACACCTTAGGTCAACTTTCCACATGATTATGAGTAGTTTGAAAGTTGTTTCATGGCTGTACACATCAACACAAAAAAGTTGTTATCTCAGTGCATGCAATGCTTAGACAATTCAAATAGTATACATTTCAATTTTACACCAAAGCACTTACTGCAAACCTAATGGAAACAACTTAGGTTAACTTCCCACATGATTCTGAGATGTCTGAAAGTTGTTTCATAGCTGTGCACATAAAGACAAAAAAGTTGATTTCACAGTGAATAGAATGCTTTGACATAAAAGTAGTATACATTTCAATTGTACTCAAAAGTCCTGACTGCAAACCTGATGCAAACAGATTTGGTTGACTTCCCAGATGAGTATGACTAGGTTTAAAGTTGTTTCATGCCTCAGTTCATCAAGACAAAAAAGTTAATTTCTCAGTACTACTATGCTCTGACTTTAAGGTAGTATACATCTCAATTTTACACCAAAGTACTTACTGCAAACTAATGGAAACACCTTAGGTTAACTTCCCACATGATTATGAGTAGTTTGAAAGTTGTATCATGGCTGTACACATCAACACAAAAAAGTTGTTATCTCAGTGCATGCAATGCTTCGACAATACAAATAGTATGCATTTCAATTTTACACCAAAGTACTTACTGCAAACCTAATGGAAACACCATAGTTTAACTTCCCACATGATTCTGAGATGTCTGAAAGTTGTTTCATAGCTGTGCACATAAAGACAAAAAAGTTGATTTCACAGTGAATAGAATGCTTTGACATAAAAGTAGTATACAATTCAATTTTACACCAAAACACTTACTGCAAACCTAATGGAAACACTTTAGGTTAACTTTCCACATGATTATGAGTAGTTTGAAAGTTGTTTCATGGCTGTACACATCAACACAAAAAAGTTGTTATCTCAGTGCATGCAGTGCTTAAACAATACAAATAGTATACATTTCAATATTACTCCAAAGCACTTACTGCAAACCTAATGGAAACACTTTAATTTAACTTCCCACATGATTCTGAGATGTCTGAAAGTTGTTTCATACCTGTGCACATAAAGACAAAAAAGTTGATTTCACAGTGAATAGAATGCTTTGACATAAAAGTAGTATACAATTCAATTGTACTCAAAAGTCCTGACTGCAAACCTAATGCAAACAGATTTGGTTGACTTCCCAGATGAGTATGACTAGGTTTAAAGTTGTTTCATGCCTCAGTTCATCAAGACAAAAAAGTTAATTTCTCAGTACTACTATCCTCTGAATTTAAGGTAGTATTCATCTCAATTTTACACCAAAGTACTTACTTCAAACTAATGGAAACACCTTAGGTTAACTTCCCACATGATTATGAGTAGTTTGAAAGTTGTTTCATGGCTGTACACATCAACACAAAAAAGTTGTTATCTCAGTGCATGCAATGCTTCGACAATACAAATAGTATGCATTTCAATTTTACACCAAAGTACTTACTGCAAACCTAATGGAAACACCATAGGTTAACTTCCCACATGATTCTGAGATGTCTGAAAGTTGTTTCATAGCTGTGCACATAAAGACAAAAAAGTTGATTTCACAGTGAATAGAATGCTTTGACATAAAAGTAGTATACAATTCAATTGTACTCAAAAGTCCTGACTGCAAACCTAATGCAAACAGATTTGGTTGACTTCCCAGATGAGTATGACTAGGTTTAAAGTTGTTTCATGCCTCAGTTCATCAAGACAAAAAAGTTAATTTCTCAGTACTACTATCCTCTGAATTTAAGGTAGTATACATCTCAATTTTACACCAAAGTACTTACTGCAAACTAATGGAAACACCTTAGGTTAACTTCCCACATGATTATGAGTAGTTTGAAAGTTGTTTCATGGCTGTACACATCAACACAAAAAAGTTGTTATCTCAGTGCATGCAATGCTTAGACAATACAGATAGTATACATTTCAATTTTACTCCAAAGCACTTACTGCAAACCTAATGGAAACACCATAGGTTAACTTCCCACATGATTCTGAGATGTCTGAAAGTTGTTTCATAGCTTACACATAAAGACAAAAAAGTTGATTTCACAGTGAATAGAATGCTTTGACATAAAAGTAGTATACATTTCAATTTTACACCAAAGCACTTACTGCAAACCTAATGGAAACACTTTAGGTTAACTTTCCATATGATTATGAGTAGTTTGAAAGTTGTTTCATGGCTGTACACATCAACACAAAAAAGTTGTTATCTCAGTGCATGCAGTGCTTAAACAATACAAATAGTATACATTTCAATTTTACTCCAAAGCACTTACTGCAAACCTAATGGAAACACTTTAAGTTAACTTCCCACATGATTCTGAGATGTCTGAAAGTTGTTTCATACCTGTGCACATAAAGACAAAAAAGTTGATTTCACAGTGAGTAGAATGATTTGACATAAAAGTAGTATACATTTCAATTGTACTCAAAAGTCCTGACTGCAAACTTAATGCAAACAGATTTGGTTAACTTCCCAGATGAGTATGACTAGGTTTAAAGTTGTTTCATGCCTCAGTTCATCAAGACAAAAAAGTTAATTTCTCAGTACTACTATGCTCTGAATTTAAGGTAGTATACATCTCAATTTTACACCAAAGTACTTACTGCAAACTAATGGAAACACCTTAGGTTAACTTCCCACATGATTATGAGTAGTTTGAAAGTTGTTTCATGGCTGTACACATCAACACAAAAAAGTTGTTATCTCAGTGCATGCAATGCTTAGACAATACAAATAGTATACATTTCAATTTTACTCCAAAGCACTTACTGCAAACCTAATGGAAACACCATAGGTTAACTTCTCACATGATTCTGAGATGTCTGAAAGTTGTTTCATAGCTGTGCACATAAAGACAAAAAAGTTGATTTCACAGTGAATAGAATGCTTTGACATAAAAGTAGTATACATTTCAATTTTACACCAAAGCACTTACTGCAAACCTAATGGAAACACTTTAGGTTAACTTTCCACATGATTATGAGTAGTTTGAAAGTTGTTTCATGGCTGTACACATCAACACAAAAAAGTTGTTATCTCAGTGCATGCAGTGCTTAAACAATACAAATAGTATACATTTCAATTTTACTCCAAAGCACTTACTGCAAACCTAATGGAAACACTTTAAGTTAACTTCCCACATGATTCTGAGATGTCTGAAAGTTGTTTCATACCTGTGCACATAAAGACAAAAAAGTTGATTTCACAGTGAGTAGAATGATTTGACATAAAAGTAGTATACATTTCAATTGTACTCAAAAGTCCTGACTGCAAACCTAATGCAAACAGATTTGGTTAACTTCCCAGATGAGTATGACTAAGTTTAAAGTTTTTCATGCCTCAGTTCATCAAGACAAAAAAGTTACTTTCTCAGTACTACTATGCTCGACATTAAGGTAGTATACATCTCAATTTTACACCAAAGTACTTACTGCAAACTAATGGAAACACCTTAGGTTAACTTCCCACATGATTATGAGTAGTTTGAAAGTTGATTCATGGCTGTACACATCAACACAAAAAAGTTGTTATCTCAGCATGTAATGCTTAGACAATACAAATAGTATACATTTCAATTTTACACCAAAGTACTTACTGCAAACCTAATGGAAACAACTTAGATTAACTTCCCATATGATTCTGAGATGTCTGAAAGTTGTTTCATACCTGTGCACATCAAGACAAAAAAGTTGTTTTCTCAGTGCATGCAATGCTTTTACAATACAAATAGTATACATTTCAATTTTACACCAAAGCACTTACTGCAAACCTAATGGAAACACCTTAGGTCAACTTTCCACATGATTCTGAGTAGTTTGAAAGTTGTTTCATGGCTGTACAAATCAACACAAAAAAGTTGTTATCTCAGTGCATGCAATGCTTAGACAATTCAAATCGTATACATTTCAATTTTACACCAAAGCACTTACTGCAAACCTAATGGAAACAACTTAGATTAACTTCCCATATGATTCTGAGATGTCTGAAAGTTGTTTCATAGCTGTGCACATAAAGACAAAAAAGTTGATTTCCCAGTGAATAGAATGCTTTAACATAAAAGTAGTATACATTTCAATTTTACACCAAAGCACTTACTGCAAACCTAATGGAAACACCTTAGGTCAACTTTCCACATGATTATGAGTAGTTTGAAAGTTGTTTCATGGCTGTACACATCAACACAAAAAAGTTGTTATCTCAGTGCATGCAATGCTTAGACAATTCAAATAGTATACATTTCAATTTTACACCAAAGCACTTACTGCAAACCTAATGGAAACAACTTAGGTTAACTTCCCACATGATTCTGAGATGTCTGAAAGTTGTTTCATAGCTGTGCACATAAAGACAAAAAAGTTGATTTCACAGTGAATAGAATGCTTTGACATAAAAGTAGTATACATTTCAATTGTACTCAAAAGTCCTGACTGCAAACCTAATGCAAACAGATTTGGTTGACTTCCCAGATGAGTATGACTAGGTTTAAAGTTGTTTCATGCCTCAGTTCATCAAGACAAAAAAGTTAATTTCTCAGTACTACTATGCTCTGACTTTAAGGTAGTATACATCTCAATTTTACACCAAAGTACTTACTGCAAACTAATGGAAACACCTTAGGTTAACTTCCCACATGCTTATGAGTAGTTTGAAAGTTGTTTCATGGCTGTACACATCAACAGAAAAAAGTTGTTATCTCAGTGCATGCAATGCTTCGACAATACAAATAGTATGCATTTCAATTTTACACCAAAGTACTTACTGCAAACCTAATGGAAACACCATAGGTTAACTTCCCACATGATTCTGAGATGTCTGAAAGTTGTTTCATAGCTGTGCACATAAAGACAAAAAAGTTGATTTCACAGTGAATAGAATGCTTTGACATAAAAGTAGTATACAATTCAATTGTACTCAAAAGTCCTGACTGCAAACCTAATGCAAACAGATTTGGTTGACTTCCCAGATGAGTATGACTAGGTTTAAAGTTGTTTCATGCCTCAGTTCATCAAGACAAAAAAGTTAATTTCTCAGTACTACTATGCTCTGAATTTAAGGTAGTATACATCTCAATTTTACACCAAAGTACTTACTGCAAACTAATGGAAACACCTTAGGTTAACTTCCCACATGATTATGAGTAGTTTGAAAGTTGTTTCATGGCTGTACACATCAACACAAAAAAGTTGTTATCTCAGTGCATGCAATGCTTAGACAATACAGATAGTATACATTTCAATTTTACTCCAAAGCACTTACTGCAAACCTAATGGAAACACCATAGGTTAACTTCCCACATGATTCTGAGATGTCTGAAAGTTGTTTCATAGCTTACACATAAAGACAAAAAAGTTGATTTCACAGTGAATAGAATGCTTTGACATAAAAGTAGTATACATTTCAATTTTACACCAAAGCACTTACTGCAAACCTAATGGAAACACTTTAGGTTAACTTTCCACATGATTATGAGTAGTTTGAAAGTTGTTTCATGGCTGTACACATCAACACAAAAAAGTTGTTATCTCAGTGCATGCAGTGCTTAAACAATACAAATAGTATACATTTCAATTTTACTCCAAAGCACTTACTGCAAACCTAATGGAAACACTTTAAGTTAACTTCCCACATGATTCTGAGATGTCTGAAAGTTGTTTCATACCTGTGCACATAAAGACAAAAAAGTTGATTTCACAGTGAGTAGAATGATTTGACATAAAAGTAGTATACATTTCAATTGTACTCAAAAGTCCTGACTGCAAACTTAATGCAAACAGATTTGGTTAACTTCCCAGATGAGTATGACTAGGTTTAAAGTTTTTCATGCCTGAGTTCATCAAGACAAAAAAGTTACTTTCTCAGTACTACTATGCTCTGACATTAAGGTAGTATACATCTCAATTTTACACCAAAGTACTTACTGCAAACTAATGGAAACACCTTAGGTTAACTTCCCACATGATTATGAGTAGTTTGAAAGTTGATTCATGGCTGTACACATCAACACAAAAAAGTTATCTCAGTGCATGTAATGCTTAGACAATACAAATAGTATACATTTCAATTTTACACCAAAGTACTTACTGCAAACCTAATGGAAACAACTTAGATTAACTTCCCATATGATTCTGAGATGTCTGAAAGTTGTTTCATACCTGTGCACATCAAGACAAAAAAGTTGTTTTCTCAGTGCATGCAATGCTTTTACAATACAAATAGTATACATTTCAATTTTACACCAAAGCACTTACTGCAAACCTAATGGAAACACCTTAGGTCAACTTTCCACATGATTATGAGTAGTTTGAAAGTTGTTTCATGGCTGTACACATCAACACAAAAAAGTTGTTATCTCAGTGCATGCAATGCTTAGACAATTCAAATAGTATACATTTCAATTTTACTCCAAAGCACTTACTGCAAACCTAATGGAAACAACTTAGGTTAACTTCCCACATGATTCTGAGATGTCTGAAAGTTGTTTCATAGCTGTGCACATAAAGACAAAAAAGTTGATTTCACAGTGAATAGAATGCTTTGACATAAAAGTAGTATACATTTCAATTGTACTCAAAAGTCCTGACTGCAAACCTGATGCAAACAGATTTGGTTGACTTCCCAGATGAGTATGACTAGGTTTAAAGTTGTTTCATGCCTCAGTTCATCAAGACAAAAAAGTTAATTTCTCAGTACTACTATGCTCTGACTTTAAGGTAGTATACATCTCAATTTTACACCAAAGTACTTACTGCAAACTAATGGAAACACCTTAGGTTAACTTCCCACATGATT